>NC_136061.1:123311138-123471598 GCF_964261635.1 Lissotriton helveticus
AAATCCTCCTCTGCTTTGCAAGAATTAATTAAAGCTAAAACTTCATTAAATAAAATTGCCACTGTTTATGCTTGCAATATCCTTCTTAAGATTAAATCTGAATTTCATGGTGGTCAAAATAAAGCAGGGAAAATGTTAGCAAACTATTTAAAAATTAAATCAGAATATAAAAATATTGGTCCTATTCATTCACAAACAACCAACAAACTTATTTTCTCCGACTGTGACATTATTGATACCTTCCAATCCTATTATCAACTTCTATATACAGAGGATATACGTCCTTCTGAAAAAGATCTTGAAACATTTTTTCAAGATATCCCCAAACCTCATTCCCCTCCTGACACATTTTTACCCCTTTAGAAGGATCTTTCCCTTCAAGATATAACCAATGCTCTTAAATCTTTGAAAAAGGCCAAAGCCCCGGGACCAGATGGTTTCTCAATTGAGCTATTTTTAGCCTTTTCTTCAATTTTGGCACCAATATTACTAAATCTTTTTAACTCTTTCCTCTTAAATTCTAAAGTATGTGGCTCTTTTTTAGAAGCCCTTATTATTGTCATTTCCAAACCTGTCAAGGATTCTTCCTTCGGTAACATTTTTTGACATATTTCCCTCATTAATTATGATTATAAAATCTTTGCAAACATTTTAGCTTCACGTTTACAAAACATTAACCCACTTCTTATCAAACCAGATCAGTCTAGCTTTGTTAAAGGCCGACTTGGCTCTGACAATGTAAGAATGTTCTCAAATGTTATAGCCCTTGGAAAGAAGTACTCTTCTCCTTTAGCAGCCCTTTCACTTGATGCTGAGAAAGCTTTTGACCGAATAAATTGGCAATTTATGCAATATACCCTTCAATGGTTTGGCTTTGGTCAAAGGTTTATTTCTTTTGTTAAATTATTATATACTGCTCCTCGTGCCTGTGTTTTTGTCAATGGTCTTTTCTCCCCTAACTTCCATCGCAATGAGGTACCCGCCATGGTTGTCCACTATCCCCATTACTCTGTCTCCTTTGCCTGGAACCCTTTCTTGAACATATTCGAAATAACCCTAATATTACTTATTTTAAATTTTGATTCCCATCAAATTAAACTATAGGTTTATGCAGATGATATTCTTATTTATATGTCCAATCCCGGCAAATCTCTTCCAACTTTTTTACAAGAGATTGCTTTGTTTTCCAATGTCTCTGGCTATAAACTTACTTTTTTCTAAAACTGAGATTTTACCTTTAAATTCATCATGTTATCAATACATGTTTGATATCACCAATTTTACTTGGTGTCCCCAAAAAATTAAATACTTAGGAACATGGGTTTCCTCAAGTATTTCAGATATTTTATCTCATAACTTCTCTGCATTAAAACTCAAGATTTCTAGTTTGCTTTCTTCCTGGTCCCCATTATTTTTATCTTGGTGGAGTAGACTAGATACGATTAAAATTATGATTGTTCCCCAAATACTTTTTATACTCTTAATGTTACCTTTTAAAATTCCTAATTATTATTTCTCTCAGATCAACTCTATTTGCACTACATTTTTATGGAATAATGAACGTGCTCGTATTGCTCTATCTAAATTAATTCATCCCAAATCAGAGGGTGGTGTTCGATTTCCCGATTTTAAAATGTACCATATTGCTTTTTTAATCCGTCAATTTTTTGCTACGTCCAAAGATTATCTAGATCTACCTATACCAACTTGGGTTACTGTGGAACGTTCCTTGTTACAGAACTTTACCTTTCAGGAGACTATGTTTATGTCCAATTGTACATTAATTTCCAAGTATCCTATTTTAAAACACTCCCCACCTTACACACACTATATTTTTCAAAGATGTTCACCTTTAACAGTCCTTTCTTTCCTCCTCCATATGGTTTAATGAGCACATTACATTTCGTCACAAATCTTTTCACTACAAGCATTGGAAGGAAAAGAGCTTTTTCTTTGTTCATCAATTGTTACTTAATAACTCGATCATGCTTTTCCTTCAACTCCAAGAGAAATTCAATCTACCTGACTCTTGCATTCAGTAATACAACAAATTACTTTGTTATTCAAACCTGCCTACAAGGTTTTAGCTCCGATCCTATCCCTTCCTCGTTTACCCCTACTACACCACTATTTCATGTTCCTCATGATCCAATTCCCAGTGCTTCCTTTATATACAAAACCCTTTCCTCAAACAGTACGACCCATAATAAATCCTCTATTGAGCTATCTTGGGAACAAGACATCTCATTCGCTGTCTATTCATCAATGGGATCGTATATGGCAAAAGATTTTCAAAACCTCTAAAACTGCTAACATTACACAAGCACTGTATTTCATTTTTAATAAAGTTGTAATTACTCCCCTCTTTCTTCATAAAATTAACCACTCTATTTCACCGTTGTTGGTCTTGCCTTTCCTCTGAAGGATCACTGATGCACTTGCTTTACTACTGCCCTAAGGTGCATAAGTTTTGGAAAGCTATTTGGTCTAAATGTCGTTTGATTTTTTCCTGTGATGTTCCTTTTGCTATTGCTTGTGGAATCTGAGGCTAACGATATCCCTGTAAAGTTTTATCTTTCAGTGAATTTGTAAGGTTATTTTAATTCCACTTCCTAACTGTAATGTCCCTGTAACCGTTATTTTTTCCAGTGAATTTCTGCTGTTTTTTAATGTTATTTATTGACTATAACTTTCCTGTAACCTTTGATTTTTTCAAGTGTTTCGAAGGTTTTTACACTTTATTTCCGAACTGTAACCTCTAACCTCTGACCTTTGAGAGTGGGTGTGTGAGTGGCTGTATACGTTGGTGAGTATGTGAGTGGCTGTGTAGGTTGGTGAGTGGATGTATGAGTAGCTATATGGGTAGGTGACTGGGTGTGTGAGTGGCTATATTGATCCATTGGTGGGTGTTTGAGTTGGTGTGTAAGTAGTTTTGAGGGTGTGTGAGTTGGCATATGAGTGGATGTAGGGGTATGAGTATCTGGGTTTGTGATTGGCTGTATTGGTCTGTGAGTGGGTGTGTGAGTGGTCATGTGGGTCTGAATGACTGGGTGTGTGAGTTACTGGGTCTGTGAGAGTGGCGGAATGTGTGTGTGAATGGGTGTCTGTGTGAGTGTGTCAGTAGCTGTGTGCCAGAAGGGAACCTCACCTGCCCCGTTATCTTACAAGAGTCCACAGTTTTGTACAAAATGTCTACCCAACAGGAGTTTTTTCTACCTGTTAATTAGTAAGTGCTAACTCATTTGGGTAAATGTCTAGTGCATATTCTACCCTACAGCTGCGTAATGGCCCTGGAGGAAATGTCTCCAGTTATCTTCTGTACGTTTAATTTCAGCACTGTGATTGTTCCTCATGCATCTTCTTCCAGAAATTGGTGGTAACATGAATTCTCCTATGGAGAAGATAACGAGACTACAAAGAGGTGAAAGTCGACCAAACAGGTATTTCCTCTTAACTATATAAAGTTAGTGCTTCTTTTTTTGGTGGAGCTGTCCTCATATTCATCGCAATACAAAGGCGGAAGGCGTCACTAAAATCGGTGGGAAATGCGCTGGGGACCTTTTGGTAAGCTGTACATCATATTGGCAAAAGCCTGGAAGACCTTTATATACACTAAGTAGGTGGACAGGGCAGGGCCAAATGGGTGAGACTTCCAGGCGATTTTGCACACTTGGATACTCGGAATTTAAAGGGAGAACCATAGACTCTGCTCTCATCAGGAGAGGACTAGAAACAACTCACTTGTCACAGTCACTACAGATTGTGTTCTCATAGGTCAATGTTGCATTCACCTCCTCCAGGGATTTCAGAATGTGGAATTGCGAGAAAAAAACATTTGGTTTGCCTTCGCCATGCCCAGGTAGTTAGGATCATTTGACCTTTACAAAAGGGGTAGGAGGCCACATGGTTTCCCTCCCCAGGCTGTTTTTTGCCCCAGTAAAACTATTCCCCCTTGGGCCCAGCCAATTCAAGGGGGCTGTGCAGCCCCGATCCTGGGCTAATTTTGGCCCTGGGTACCCCATCCCCCAGGGGCTAGCCACTTAATGCTGGAGCCTCAATGCCCCCGTGGTCCCTGCCAGCTCCTTGCCTCCATCAGGAGCTGGCATTGCTCCAGGAAGCAGGGAGCAGTAAAAAATTCTGCTCCCTGCGTGCAAGAGCAATTCTTACAGGGATCAGAAAACAGATGAAAAGTCTGCTCCCAGTGGATGGGAGCAGTTTTCCTGTTGACGCCCTCTGGGAGTGGACTTACTGTTAGCTGTTTGCTATCGCTCCCGCCAAACGAGAGCAATGTCCCAGGGGTGGGCACCCCTGGACCCGGGTGCCAGCCCTGGGGGGGTGACTCCTAGGGCTGAAACCGGCCAAAGAGGGTGGCTGGCCAGCGCTCCTCTTTCCTTCTATTTGTAATTGGAGGTGGTGGTCCCCCGGGGCCATAATAGGCCCAGGAGGGTGGTCCTCTATATTGTTTTGGCCTTGCTCCAGAGAGGTGCCTGTCCCTGAGGCGTAAAAGATCAACAGGGGGGGGGCTCACCCCTCATGGTTTCACTTTGTCCATGCCACGAGGAGGAGGCATCCACAGTGCAGGAATCCGACAAGGGGAGGGGGCCCCATGCCCTCCCACCTCAAAATACATATTTGTATATGCCCCTAGTGACCTGGCCTACCCGGGGCTCTACTAGAAATAAGCACAGGAGAACAAATAGAAAAACAAATGCTTTTTGGCCTTTGTGCACACATATGTATTCATTGAAAAAACCCAAAGGTTACCATACCCTAAAGTAACTATAACTCGCACCCCTACCAGGTGTAGTGTTATCACAAAAGTTCTCATTTCAGATGTTGCAGTGATTCTATTAATGATGTCATAGAATGTGTCAACAGTGAGGTAATATCTGAGATAATTGGCCGTAAATAGAGAGGGTACATTAATTTAACTATAAATGGTGAATTTCAGTGTCCCCCCCACCCCCGCTTAAAACTGAATGTTTTAACTGATAATTTCACCTAACTATGGCATCAGATTAACCTTTGGTTTTTTCATTCAATTTCCAAGGTTTTTAAAACATAATGGAACATTATTCGATTCATGAATATAATGTCACTTTAGCCTTTGTTTTTTCAGTACATTTCTACGGTTTCTTTAATTTAAATGAAGATGTCAATCACTTTCCATGACGTACGGTTGGGCCCAGAGCCTGGGCTGTAGCAAGGCCTTGTGCGCAACTCCTGGCGACTGCCCTACCCCCCTGCAACAAATGACCTTTGGCCGTAGGGCCTGGCCTGTGCCCAACCCCATGCTTGCACCCAACCTCAGCTGCTCTTGGCCTTTGCCCATTTGGGGCGTGGGGTAGGGTGCATGCCCTGCACCCAACCCTCGGAGGCTAGCTAGGTGATGTTATAATATAAAAGATATTATTTTAAGTAAGGCAGACATACTGATTTTGTGACATGGTCATCGAACCAAAATATAGCAAGCATTGGCAAAGCCAATAGGTCTGGCCTCATCCTCCAGCATTTTAGTAATTCTTGTTTTGTTTTGTCATAGCATTTGCTAAACGTTGTTTGGGGAAATGCCTGAGATTTGTGAATCTAAAAACAAAACATTGACTAAAGATGCTGTAACTCATAGTAGAATGCAGCCAATGGCTGAAGTGTAACGCGTTGCCCCTTGATGAATGCTCGATTGGCTTGGAGAAAAATGTAGATTACACCACCGCAGACAAATGGATAAAGCGTCACTGAAAACGCGTAAAAGAAACTATGAAAGCAATAAAGAAGAAATTAAACCAAGAAAATCAAGAAAGAAGGAATACCCTCATGGGTGATTGTGCAGTTTACAAATACACATAACATATGTTTTACACATACATTTAGTAAAATCATCAGTTCGTAGCAAGCTCAAACCTAAAAAAGCCAATTGTGCCAATGGCTGTCAGCCACTCTCCTTTGAGAAAGTATGAAATAAAGCAGGAAAGAACGAAAAAAATAGAAGGCAAGAAAGAAGTTAAGAAGCAACATGGTAAGAAAGCACAATAGAAAATTCAAAAGAAAGAATGAAATAAAAGTCTTGAAAAAAGAATAGAGGGACAGAAAGAAAGAATGATAGAAAGAAGGAGAGGAAGAAAAAGAAGGAAAGCAAGAAACATGGTATGAAAGCAAGACACAAGGAAAAAAAAGGCAAGAGAAAGCAAGAAAGAACGATGGAAAGAAGGCAAGTGAAAGAAAGCAGAAAAGAAGGAATAAAAGAAAAAATGCAGGAAAGACATGTATGAAAAAAGGAAAGCAAGAAGGAAGGAAAGGAAAGAAAAAGGATTGAAAGGAAAAAGTAATGAAAGATAGCAAGGAAAAAGAAAAGAAAGAAATGAAGGAAGAAGGTAATAGTGTTACAAGTGCTGCAAATTTAAAACGATAAAGAGTGATTTTCTTCGCGGGTAAAGTTTGTTAAAGAATGCTTGGTGAAATTGAGTTCAGAATAACCGTGCTCTGAAGAATGGTCAGTTTATGAATTCTCATGTATAGTATTGAGGCTTTCGACAACTTAAGACAAAATAGTTTCAAACGGACGCAATCTCTTATGCTGCTAAATACCAACTGTCAAATACTAAAAAAAGGACACTCCAAAAGGAATTTACAACCGCATTGGCAGGAGACAGGAACTGATAAAGCATGGAATGTGCTCTCTGCCGATATCTGGTATAAAGTCTTGCTGTCACATTAGACTCTAAACACAAAGACAAAATCACAGTAATACATAAAAAAAACATTGAAACGGAAGACAACTAGCCTGTTTGTGGATGTGCTTTTTGTGAAAGAGGATGAGGCAGTCCCTGTAAGTAAAGTTATCCAGTGGATGAAGTAGGCTGGCCCCATGCTGTAGTGGGTGTACGCAAAATGTGAATGACACACTAACAGCCACTAGATGAAGGAAGCTGGCTAAAAGGCCTCTTTAAATAGGTGTGTTGTGCAAATCTTTTCAAAAACATCAAACGCTCTTGGCTAACACCAGACCTAAAAAGTGAGCCTTAATGCTGTAGCAAGTGATGAACGTATTAACATATATCTCAGACCTATCACCTTTGTCATAAATCATCAGTAACTATAATCAAATGTTCAGAGCATTGTGGGAATTGTAGTGTTATCAGGTCTATCGATGTTCCATGCTCAGTGCAAATTTGTCTATAGTAGTTTTTATAATCACATATCCACAATCCACTAGCCATTCAGTTGCTTTTCCATTGTATAATGCTGGCCTCCGGACCCTTGCTCCACACAATTTCGAGCCACATCAATGTAGTCAAATATACAAGGACATCTGCTCACCATTTGACGACCGCGTCCTTTTCTCGGAAGTCACCCAGGGCATTTTAGAAGTCTAGACCACAGTCCTCGGTCTTCTAGGGTTAAGTACCCATGCAGGAGCATAGTATCTCCTCACCAACTCCACCTTATCTTCCAACATCGGGCGCCGCCACTTGTATTTAAATGTCCCAGCAAAGGCGCGACGCGCACTGACTGCTGGTGCAGTGTTTAGGGAAGACCACAGATCCCCAATATATATATATATATATATATATATATATATATATATATATATATATATATATATATATATATATATATATATATATATATATATATATATATATATATATATACATATATATATATATATATATTTACATGTATAATTGAAATGTCAAACTGATTTATTCAACATTAGTTCGTATGGAGTAATATTTTAATTTACTGCCCCCATTGTTTTCAATGGGAGTGTTTTGAAGTACCAGTGGAGGGCCACGTGTGGTGCGTGGCTTAATCCAAGGCTTGGCTAGAGTACATTTGACCATGTTTTGGCGCTTTTAGGGCTGTGGTAACTTTAGTAGCATATTCTGTGAATTGCAATTGTCTTACTATTTGTGGATATGTGTTACGTATTGCAATGCCCCACCAAACCTCTCCTAAAATCTCTTGAACCCTCTGTCGTTTAATAGTCATTATTCCCTCACCAATCCCCTGATCCCTTCCATATTTACTACTAATTTGTATACCTATGTATACGGAGATCTCTACACGAAACAAAAGGAGAATCTGAGGTGAAGGTCTCCGAGCATAGATTAGTGAATTGCATTTTGTAGTGCTACTTTATGTACTACAAAATTCTGTTTGTAATTCGGGCCCTACGCTTGCAGCAAAGAAAAGGCACAGAAGGCAGTCATTTGTTCAATGTTGCTACATTACACTGGTGAGTATGTCGTGTATTTCTATAGGTTCTGATTCGATCCCCCTATTCCTGACCCTATTCTGGTTAAACTTACTAGCTAGTTAACTAACAGTCAGCCCATGAGGCAAGAAATCCCCCATGATGCAGATACCGTTATCTGACGCAGTCACACTACGGCACAGGAACGTGTTATCTGATTAGGTCATAACGCTTGAGATCTAATTAGACAAGCGATATTCCTCCAGCCCCTGATAAGGCATACGACGTTCTCATAACAAATCAAACCTATGACAACCTGGATAATCCGTGCGGCCATTGTTTTGATTTCACAGAGAACTTTAGTAAAGAATGTGCTAACGAGCAAGTCGTATGACATCTTTATTGACGTACCTATGTCCATCCTTACGTCAATCTCGGCACCTTTAAGGTATAAATATTGCCGACCTTGCCCTATGCAAACACACGCGTGGTGACAAGACGGAGCAGCCATACTTGCCGAAGCCGAGAGCAGAAGCAGACCCCGCAGGCAGCAGCCCCGCCTTCCTGACGCGCTGAGAGACGCGCTGCTATCTCAAGCCGAGAGACCCAGCACCGGCGCTTCTGGGCAGCCCTCGCAGGCAGCCTGGAATATCGAGAGCAGAGAAAGAGATACCATTCCTCATTCATCCTAAATTCCAGGTACAGAACTGAATAACCCCTCCTAGAGAATTCTTTAGTTATTCACTTGGCAAAAACAAACTTAAACTAAACTGTAACTTTCTATTCCCGCCCACGCATTAGACTTAGGTCAGGTACACGGGGTAGGCGTATTTAGAAACACCAGTTGAGTACGTTTAGTCAAATGTATATGTGTATGTAAATATATTTTAATCATTTTAAACATCATATGGCTCAGAAACCATATCAATGTTTTTACAGTATTATTTTATACTATTGCTTCTAATGTATGCACTTTACTTAACTATAAGTATTGCAATAATATCGATCCATTTCTCTTGT
Source organism: Lissotriton helveticus (assembly GCF_964261635.1). Lineage (NCBI taxonomy): Eukaryota > Metazoa > Chordata > Amphibia > Caudata > Salamandridae > Lissotriton > Lissotriton helveticus. The sequence continues at coordinate 123,320,356 of NC_136061.1, forward strand.
ACGAGAAAAGAGACTGATCAATAAATAACATCTTTTATTGAACACGCCCGTCTCTTCCTTTTCTCTACATTCTGATGAGACTAAGAATGCACGTACTGACTGAGTAAAATAATTGCCTTGTGCTCACACGACTCTCGAGATTGACTCTTGATTAGGGGAGAGCAAAGTTGTCATGTTCTATGGTTGTCAGAAACTAAATCCCTTCTTGTCTAATCAGGGGAGTTCATCCTTCCTTGAACATTCGAGAAAGTTTCTAGCGAACTCTGAGCTTAGCTGGCAAACCCAAAAATTAAGTCTAGTATCGACAGTAGTAGACCTAGTTAACGTCTGGCCTAGGCCTTTACTGCTGTAGGTACTATTCCAATGCGCAGAGCCTATTGGGAAAATAGGAGCTACACTACATGGCTCCCAACGCGTTTGGAAAGGGCGATAAAACTAACGTAAGACATTTAGAGTAACTCAGTCGTGCTTTCTCACTCAGACCCCTTTTCCCAAATACTCCAAAGACGTCTGGAGTGGGTGAAAGGTTATTATATCCTCCAAAACCTCGCAGGAGGGAACTCCTATGTATGGGTCTTGGTCTAGTCAACGTTGAAGGATAAAACAGTTCCAAAATATTGTGCACCTAATCTCTGTTTCCATAAAGAAACCTGATCTGCAAATAAAAATAATACCATCCTGTCAGTAAAATGGGAGACAGTGATGGAGAAAGAGAGGCAATTAGATTAGCTACTGAAATAGCAGATGCTGATGCTACCATGCAAACAGCAGACCCGGATATAATACTCATCCAGGTCGCCAAAAGGAGATCTATAACCTTAAAACTTATAGAAAATGGACTGACACCTAGAGGTGGCACAGTCATATTCGTAATTGAGGCACACGAATATCGGCAGACAGAGGTATACTATACATGGATACATTTTCCAGCAGCAAATGCTGTAACAAAGTACTTCCACTATTACAAAGTAGAGGAACCTCCTGAAACGTACACTCCTTTCGAGGAGGTGGAAGTACCACTCAAATTCCAAGAGCATTTGCTCTTATTTGATGGCGCCCTAAAACATAATAATCACATTACAAGGCTCGGTCCTTTAGGAAGACCAGGAGCAACGTGGCCGGTCTTAGCCGGATACACACCACATCCAGACATCGACGAGATGACTGCACCAGAGCTATTAATACAGCTAAAACAACTACTAAAAATTCACAGACAATTAGTTCAGTATGTAATGCGGACTTCAACAATTCAGCCAGCGATTAAACTTCCACAGCTGACCCCTCACCAGGGGAACACAAATAAAATCACACCACAGAACATCCAATCCTGCCTAGGTAAAGTTCCAGCTAAACGGGAACAGATACCATTCTGGTTGGCACAGAAAATTACCCAAATAGAGGCGGTGTTTCCTGACACCACCCCGCTGGAAAAACACAGGATTCTGACTATATGTCTCCCAATGGGAATCGCACCACACATTGAGGACTGTGACACTTGGGGTACAGTCTTTGCTTCAATCTACACAAAAACGCACGGTGTTCCATCCATTTCGGTAATACCAGATGTGCTAAAACAAATTCAAGATGAATACGGTCCAGAACCTGCTTTAACTCTTGGTATGAAATTACTAAAAGACTTCAAACAGGTCTCGGCTATATTACTAGCCAACATAAAGGGTGAAGCAGCAAACGTGGCGATCCGCCAGAGGTTAAAAGAGACAGATATAGCAGACCAACCAGCTGAAATTGCCAGAATCATAGAAAAATCCTATGAAGAACTAGGCAGAGAGAGTCTAGGTGGAATACCGGTAAAACCGCAACTGACTACAAGTCCAGAAAAAATGTTTTTTAATAATAATAATAATTCACCAAAAAAGAACTGGGATGGAAATAAACAATCCAATCCTAAAGAAAAGAAATTCCAGTCCAGAGGAAGGTCTCCTAGGCGAAGGGAGAAATCTCCAAACCCGAGACAAAGGTCACCTCAGAGTGAACCCTCTGGGAATAGATATAACCTTAGAAATAGGGATAATATTAAAAAACCTGATAGATATCAAGACATTGATACACGTCCGTCTCAATCTTTTCAGAATTCCTCGCAGAAATCGGAAAGAAGAGGACGATCAGAAGAGCACGCCAAGTCCAAAGACAAGGAACCTGCTCAACTGAAAAAGAAATCACAATTTCCAAAAAAGAAGGTAGCCAGTATCAAGGTAGTTAACAATGCCGAGAATACTGAGGACACAACTGAAAAACGGAGAATGGGCTCAGACAATGCTAGACAGCGCAGCAGAGGTGAGCATAGCTCGCAAAGTCCTTATGAATCATCTGGAGACAGTGGACACGAATGAATACCTTCAAGTGGAAACTGCAGATACCAGAGTTAGCAAGCCCCACAAAATATACGAGATAACATTACGTATAGAGGGAGATAAGACTAGGAAAATAAGGGGACTATTTTGGGATAACCTATCCAAGGGCTATGACATCCTTCTAGCTGAAAAAGACTGGCCACCAGAGTTTGTCAGGGAGTGCCCTCATGGCGAAGAAGTAATTATGCCTGCCTTCTCGAATCAAATCCCGATTCATAAAAAATATACACTTGCTAGAAAGTGGGCAGTGGCCTTAGCACCTGCTTTATATAAAAATCACGTAGGATGGGATGAGGATTCTCCTCCTCACAAAGTCCAGTTAAAATCACAACCTACTGCACAAAGGCAGTACCCAATTAAGCAAGAAGCTAAAAAACAAGTAAATGAAATACTAGATCAGCTAGAATACCAGGGGGTGATTGAAACTTGCACCTCACAAATGAACAATCCTTTGTTTCCGGTCTCCAAACCAGACAATTCATATCGTCTAGTTTTGGATTACCGACACCTTAACACATGTTGCAAAACTTTTGCAGTGCAAAACTCACACAGTGCTGCACTAATGAATAACATAGTGCGCAAAAAATACAAAACAACCTTGGACATCTCCAATGGATTCTTTTGTCAAAACATAGCACCAGAGAGCAGATATTTAACTGCATTTTCAGTAAATGGCACTCAAAAACAATTCTGTCGGTTAGCCCAGGGGTACAAGAACAGCCCGGGGGTATTCTCAGCGAGAGTAACAGAATTACTACAACTATATGATGATGAAGCATTATCTTATGTCGATGACATTTACTTAACAGATGATGACTTGGAAACTCACTTGAAAAGAGTGAACACCATAATACTTGGTTTCGCTGCAGAGGGTTACAAATTCAACTTCAAAAAGTCCAGAATTGCCCATCTGACGGTCCTATTCTTAGGATATGAGTTATCAAGTGAAGGCAAAAGCCTGGCAGACAATTTCCTAGAGAAATGTGCCGTAATCCAAGCTCCTAAAACACTAAAAAACCTACAGTCAATTCTAGGCTTCCTAAATTTCGGAAGAACTTACATTGCAAATTACGCAGAAAGGGTCAAACCCCTTTACGATCTAATTAAACCAGACTTTAAAAGATCCAGTTGGACTCAAGCACACACAGAAATTTTGAGATCCTTACAAACAGACATGCTAATTAAAACAAAATTAGAAACCCGTGATAATACACGCAACCTTGTGATCCGAGTCATCCCAGGGAGATGCGGATTCACATACCTAACCTCTAATGAGGGAGATAAGGTACCAATTGCATTCAAATCACATTTGTATACAAAAGCTGAACAGAGATTCAACAACAAAGGAAAAATTGTTCAAGCAGTTCAAACCGCAATAGCTAGAGAAAAAGACATAGCTGACGGTAGACATATCACAGTCAGAACAGCAGAATCAGCCTTTGAGGCATTAACAACACCGTGTAATTTACCAACAACAACATTGGATCCAGAATGGTTACAATGGGTGAATTCAATCACAACGGACAAAGTATATTACTTCTTTGATCCAGAACTAGAAGAATTAAAAAATCTAAAATATGAAAAAACGTATCCTCTGCCAATCGACATTCTGCCTCTACGACATTACGCCTGTGTAATCTATACAGACGGACATGCTCAACCCTCCGTTTGGGGAGAACATGCATACAATCCCACATGTGAGATTACAAAAGAAGTGTGGCACGGAGGTAAACTAAGACCTCTATTAACAAAATCACACTCAGTAGAAACTAATTCAGAACTACAAACTGAAATATTAGCTTTGAAAATGGCGCTAGATAATGCGGATCGCGAATTCCCGACACTTATAGTGTCAGATTCATATTTCTGCGTCAAAGCATATAACAAGGATTTGCAGACCTGGATTCAGAACGATTACAAAGATGACACGGATGCACCAATAAAGCAGAGACTGCTCTGGGAACAGGTAGCTCTTTTGAAAAAAGAACTACCAAAGACTCACGTGACACACTCACTGAGTCACCAGCGTGATGGCGTTCACGTTGTAGGGAATTCATTGGCTGAAACAGCCGCAGCGGCAGCCAGTAAACCGGCTCCCGTAGATCGAAAAAAGCGTACATTAAAATACATTGACGGCGAAACAGTGCTGGCAGCAAAAACGTCATCAAAAGGCGACTGCTCGGCGTTACCGATCAACTATCCACTCAATTACACATACATCATAGATGCAAACTCCATTCCTTTTGCTCGAATCCCTGGAGTGGGGGATAGAGTGATTCCAAACATGGACAGGAGAAACTTGTTAATCGCAGACGCACACATGGGCGAGGGTCTCAGACACCTTAAATTAAAAGATTCTCTGGAAGAATTACAATCACGGTACTGGTGGCCAGGCATGAGCCTGCACTACACCATGTTTGTAAAAAACTGCCCAAACTGCAACAGAGATCGCAGTGGGGAGAGAAGCAGTTTAATACCTCGTCGTATCAAGGCAGATAATATCACCACTAAAAAGAATGGCTTGCGATTAACATATACAGGCTAGTTCCCACTTATAATGTAGATCCACAGCACTCGGCTGACGTCCGGACTGTTATACAAGATTTGCGAGTCTAAATGGCATATACGCTAAGAGCATGCTACGTTCGACCATTTTTTTTTCTTTTTCTCAGGCAATCCAGCCTGGGGGGGGGAAAGAATGGCCAAATGAGCACAGCCCAGCGGGAATCTTCTCACTTCCTTCCTGAGGGTATGGGATGGTGTAAAGAAAAAACCAAGACAGAAAGCAATCTATAATAGAAAGGATATTAGGTTCGGGAGCTGGGTGGGTCAAACATCTAATAAGTGTCCAACGTAGTCTAAATAACTTGCCAAGAAATTCTCTGAAGGGATTCAGTCCGTACGAATTATTATTCGGAACTAGGATGTTGATCTCTGACCTTGATAGTCAGACTTCAGTGGTAACAGAAAAAAGCTTTGATGTCAAAGACCGTTTGGCTATTTTGCAGGACTTAAACAAAACAAGAAAAGACCTGAGCAACATACAGTTGAAAGAACAGCCAACGACCACTGAAGAATCACCACCTGTCCCAGCAAGACCTGTCTGGATTCCAAAAGTCGGGGATCTAGTCAGGGAGAAGATCGCGGTAAAGAAGGAATTTGGGCCTTCTTACAGAAAAGCAGTTCCTGTATTGTCTGTCAACGGGACAAGATCAGTTGTACTACCGCCACTTGCTGGAAAAAAGGAGAACCGAGTTGTATCCATCGACCTGGTAAAACCACAACATGTGGCCGATAACCAACAGTAGGCCAAGTGGACTCCCAATAAGTAGCAGAACACCAAGGTTTGCTACCAGTACAGAGGTCCTATCAAAGAGGCTCATCACATTCGAAACGCCTACAGAAGAACAACAAGGACTATGCAACAATGCAATAGAACTTAGACCTCTGAAAACCCAAATAAAGACATTTAGCAGAGACACACCAATCTATACAGAAGTACCAAGTGAAAATGCAAGAAACAAAAATCCTGAACCAATTGGAACAATTGACAGAACTGCATCCGGTTACTTCATCAACTTCGATGATTCCTCTGAAGGCTTCAGCGAACAAAAGACACAGCCATCATCAAAATCCTTTAAAGACAAAGCGAAGGAACTTTTGAAACAACTGAAAGAAACATATCTAGTTTCCCCATGGATTGAATTTTGGGTGGGTTTTGGTGCATTTATCCTCATACTTTGGCTCATCATGGTATTTACCTTGGGACGCTTCATTGAGGGAAAATATGCTAAAATGGACACAGCAAGTCAGAACATCAACTTGGTCCTCAAACCACACACATCTTCACACGTCGAGAAAAGAGAACTTTCTTCAGAACTTTCTTCAGCCAACTTCACAGCAATTCCAATATCTGGTGGGGTAGCCTGGGACAACACTGACTATGAAATTTATGGTCCGGTCGAGATCCTGAAATATCCACACCAAATCAAGATCTCCTTGAGTGACTTTGCAAAACCAAACTCATTTGCTGATGATTGGGACTTTGAAAGTATAAACAATATGATGTCTGACTTAGTAATGTCTGCTAAATTTATAAAACATGATTATTTGCAGGGTTCTACAAATTATGACAGCATGTACTGCTATAACCATTATGGTAACCATTTCTTGCATAAATCTGCACAACCTAGAAATGTTTTAAATTTTAATCAATGGGAACATTGTGCTACACCTCCAAAAGGGAGCTCTAGAACCGTGTATGGCAAATATTCATATTTTTCAGGTTTTAACATAACTAATGCTGAAACATTTTATTACAAATTGTCAAACAAGACAGGGATGAAAACCATGATAACCAACACAAAATTGATATATTCAGATTCTTTCTTTGAAAAAATGAATACTTTTGGATTTGATTATTGGGACAAACATGTTGATTTGAAAAGTGTTTGGGGTACAAAAGAATGGCAAGTACAGGGTATAGAAGCTTTGTTTAGAGCCTGCATGATCCCAGAACAAATGATATTTTTAAATGACACCGTTCAACAAACCACCTGTCTTGGCTTAGCCAAAATCAAAGATTTAAATAACCTGTCTATTCCAAAGCCAACAATGTTTAGCAATAACTCTGAAACAGATGAAGAAATAGACATAAACCATATACTTAACCAAAACAGAACACATCCTGATTGGAAACAATGGTTGATCTGGCCCACAGATACAAATAACTGTCAAGATAGATTCCTGAATAAAACACAGGGTTTCAAAATGAACAGGCCAGACCCTAGATATCCCCAAAGACATCACCCAGGGATAATAACAACCTACAGTGTGGGCAAATTATGCCTTCAATGGCTACAAACTTCCACACTGCCTGAAATTAAGCAACACCTAACTTTACTTACTGATGGTGCTGACTTGCGTGATTTCATAATGGGACCACGCAAACAGCGTCAAAAGCGTTTCATAGCAGCCTCTGTATATGCAGCATACAATGAGGCCTGGAAGGTTACTCAAATTGAGACAGCAGAAAGAATACGGGAAATTGACCGTATTAATTTGGAAAAATCACTTTCTGTAGTGGACAATGGGTTAATGACTCTGTCCTCCAGAATTTTTTCATTGGACAGCATTGTGTCTTCAGCAATCGATATATTATCGCAAGACTTACTGTTATTACAACATGGTCAGTCACAATTGCGTTCTATTGTACAGCTTGGCTGGACGTTACAAAATCTGCGTTCAGGCTATGTGCCTTGGCGTTTAATCAACACAACGTCACTATTTCAAATCTTTAACCTTACTGATAGACAAATCGGTATGGCGCAGAAGGGTGCTGATTATACAATCTTGAGCATTGAAAAACTAGAAAGATTACCGTTGACAATGTCAGAACGACCTGTCAGTGAATGGATAATCCACGGAATCATAAATATTCCAATCTCAACCTTCAGGTTTCAATACTGCCAAAAATATATACAGGCTGGCATGTACGAGAAATTGGGAAAGGGGTACCTTAAAACAACTTGGAACCTGCCCTATTCACATGCATGTGTCAGTAACAAAGGACAGAAAGTGTTTCTTAGTGGCAACAATTGTGCTATGTCACTAAGCGGCACGCTTCTGTGTAACGGTATTAGTTTGCACGGAGCCTGTGAAGGGAATTCATACAACCTTTCATGTCACCAGCAAGGCGCACCTGCAACTGAAATAGAACCATTCTTTCAAAGACTCTATAATGGGAGTTACATTCTTATTGTAGACCGCAGATGCTGTAGTCTTATGCCCGGGACTCCTTATCTCGTCACTACGACGGCGAAGGTCAAGTGCTGTGGACGTTCTTTGTTCCCCAGCTCCTTTCCAGACAGGGAGGCGAGGGCATGGCCCAGTTTGAAAATTACTTCTATTCGAATAGACACTTTAAGCAGAATGAAAACAGTGCTTCTTCAGACGCCTACAAGGCTCACGTCATCTAAAGAAACGTATGATCTACAAGTCGCAAGGACGACTGCAGAGATACATACATTATTATCAACTAATTCCCCCGTACATTTCGCGGAAATCCTGAGCGAAATCTTAAATATTTCTGATACCACAGGGGTCTCAAAGGTATTTAAGACAGTATTTTCGATGGCATTAACACCATTCAAAGCCATACTGGGTATTTTTCCAGACTTCGTCCATTCGATTTTTGGCGGACTTCCCCTGATCCTAGGACTAATTGCGGGAATCCTATTCCTAGTCCTTATTTTTCGTTATGGCAACCCATGTCACAGATCAAACTCTCGCGACAATGGAAGATACGATCCTAGCCATTGGATACCGGGACCGGATATCAAAAATCCTGGGACTATCCCGGCTTAGAGACCTAAACATGACTTGGTTTCTATCATTTCGACCAATGTGGCAAAGGTGTGTTTTACCTGTACTAAGGTGTCTGCTATGCGGAGAAGAATGCGTGTTAGACACCTGTCTGACGCTACAATCGGATGCGCCGGTGGATGCAGATACACTGTTGGTTCCTACCAAGGTTCACGCACTGTGCTGCCCTCAAAGGCTGCCAATTCTGATGACGGCATTCCTGGAATCTTCACCACTGCGATTGAAGAGTAGTGAAGTTCAAGATGAAAGCAGCATCGAACAGGTACGACCTTCTGTCAGCAATGCAAATCAGAATGTCAATGGAGACAATCATGCGCATGAATGCATGGTTACCCCTATTTCCGACTTAGTGGAACTTTCCCATGAAGCTGTTGACAGTTTTTTCGAAAGCCTGAATGATATGATGTTCTCTCCGGAACAGAAATAGAGACTTTTGAGTAAACTCGCACACGGCGTTCCCTGAATTCGGCCTTCAACTTTAAAAATAAAGTCACATGAACAATTACAATCCAGTTCACGGACAGCAACTTTTTTCAGCAAGCCCCTAAAATATTTTTCTATATATTTTTTCCCGGGACACTGATTTTCTGCTTAAAGTAAGAGACTATTCCTAGAGAACTAAGATTTCTATTTTAGATACTTTATAGACTTTATAGACTTTAGCTGCCCGCTGGTATGTTCGCAATAGATTTTATGTGATGAAATGGTTTCGACTTTTTTTCTGTATAGCCATATTAAGAGCCATTTCATGTGTATTTCTCATATACCAACAATCAATAATGCATAACAATGCGTGTTCACTTTTGCATCTAATTCATAGCTTAAGTGCATACAATATATATGACTGCAATTTTTCAGTATATTTGAAAATTTCGAAATGCATTTATGTATTTTGGGGTGGTAAGGTATACACTATACTCTATAGTATGTTGTACTATGTTATACTATGCATAGATTAGTAGATATGACCATAGTTAGCGTGGAGTGGGTGTCGTGTATTTCTATAGGTTCTGATTCGATCCCCCTATTCCTGACCCTATTCTGGTTAAACTTACTAGCTAGTTAACTAACAGTCAGCCCATGAGGCAAGAAATCCCCCATGATGCAGATACCGTTATCTGACGCAGTCACACTACGGCACAGGAACGTGTTATCTGATTAGGTCATAACGCTTGAGATCTAATTAGACAAGCGATATTCCTCCAGCCCCTGATAAGGCATACGACGTTCTCATAACAAATCAAACCTATGACAACCTGGATAATCCGTGCGGCCATTGTTTTGATTTCACAGAGAACTTTAGTAAAGAATGTGCTAACGAGCAAGTCGTATGACATCTTTATTGACGTACCTATGTCCATCCTTACGTCAATCTCGGCACCTTTAAGGTATAAATATTGCCGACCTTGCCCTATGCAAACACACGCGTGGTGACAAGACGGAGCAGCCATACTTGCCGAAGCCGAGAGCAGAAGCAGACCCCGCAGGCAGCAGCCCCGCCTTCCTGACGCGCTGAGAGACGCGCTGCTATCTCAAGCCGAGAGACCCAGCACCGGCGCTTCTGGGCAGCCCTCGCAGGCAGCCTGGAATATCGAGAGCAGAGAAAGAGATACCATTCCTCATTCATCCTAAATTCCAGGTACAGAACTGAATAACCCCTCCTAGAGAATTCTTTAGTTATTCACTTGGCAAAAACAAACTTAAACTAAACTGTAACTTTCTATTCCCGCCCACGCATTAGACTTAGGTCAGGTACACGGGGTAGGCGTATTTAGAAACACCAGTTGAGTACGTTTAGTCAAATGTATATGTGTATGTAAATATATTTTAATCATTTTAAACATCATATGGCTCAGAAACCATATCAATGTTTTTACAGTATTATTTTATACTATTGCTTCTAATGTATGCACTTTACTTAACTATAAGTATTGCAATAATATCGATCCATTTCTCTTGTACGAGAAAAGAGACTGATCAATAAATAACATCTTTTATTGAACACGCCCGTCTCTTCCTTTTCTCTACATTCTGATGAGACTAAGAATGCACGTACTGACTGAGTAAAATAATTGCCTTGTGCTCACACGACTCTCGAGATTGACTCTTGATTAGGGGAGAGCAAAGTTGTCATGTTCTATGGTTGTCAGAAACTAAATCCCTTCTTGTCTAATCAGGGGAGTTCATCCTTCCTTGAACATTCGAGAAAGTTTCTAGCGAACTCTGAGCTTAGCTGGCAAACCCAAAAATTAAGTCTAGTATCGACAGTAGTAGACCTAGTTAACGTCTGGCCTAGGCCTTTACTGCTGTAGGTACTATTCCAATGCGCAGAGCCTATTGGGAAAATAGGAGCTACACTACAGTAATATTTTAATTTACTGCCCCCATTGTTTTCAATGGGAGTGTTTTGAAGTACCAGTGGAGGGCCACGTGTGGTGCGTGGCTTAATCCAAGGCTTGGCTAGAGTACATTTGACCATGTTTTGGCGCTTTTAGGGCTGTGGTAACTTTAGTAGCATATTCTGTGAATTGCAATTGTCTTACTATTTGTGGATATGTGTTACGTATTGCAATGCCCCACCAAACCTCTCCTAAAATCTCTTGAACCCTCTGTCGTTTAATAGTCATTATTCCCTCACCAATCCCCTGATCCCTTCCATATTTACTACTAATTTGTATACCTATGTATACGGAGATCTCTACACGAAACAAAAGGAGAATCTGAGGTGAAGGTCTCCGAGCATAGATTAGTGAATTGCATTTTGTAGTGCTACTTTATGTACTACAAAATTCTGTTTGTAATTCGGGCCCTACGCTTGCAGCAAAGAAAAGGCACAGAAGGCAGTCATTTGTTCAATGTTGCTACATTACACTGGTGAGGACATGCCCAAAACGTATGTCTTCCTACCAAACACAAATGTGGAAAACAACAGATGTATCTCTTAGAGGACTCCCTGTGAATAAGCGCTTGTTTTACTACACTGCGTAGTATATTTCTTCAGTGTTCCATTTCCAAGGGTCAGCCATGGTCGGCATGGGCAGGGCAACATAGAGATCCCAAACTGTGGGATCCACCATTTATGCAGCATTAAAATTTGTTGCTATCAAAACTGAATTTGCCAAAATGGCCAGCGGGGTCAACATTCAAGTCGCATAACCCCACGTATTTGAAGGGGGAACAGGGATCAGCTCCTAAACAAATGCAGTTACTGTGGTGGATGATCCCCTCATTGGGAAGAACATCCTGACAAAAAAAGGTGTTGCTTTTGCATGACGGACAACCCAATGACCCTAAGAACATGGACAGCCAACTCCGAGGTAAGCCCAACACCTGAGGAAATAGTGGAGTGACATCAGTGTGCGTGGACACAAGAAATCGTCCGTAATCAACACTGGCGAGGCTGCAAATGCCCTAGCGACAGAATAATTGAAATGGATTCACCCCAACCCTTATCCCATTCACTGGCGCACAAATGAGGCAGTGAAAACTTTCACATTAGTGGGCCAGGGCCTGCTCCCACCCCAATTGATTTATCAGCCACAGTGAACAAGTAGCAACAGCCAAGGTATGGCATTGAAGTCGGAAGCAGCACGCCAATCAGCTGTGGAACTACATTGGACCTGCACCTCAATCACATTGCAATGAGTGTGAGTGCAAAGGAGCAAAAACAAATATGGTGACATTTCTCTATGTTTAATTATTTTTTTTTTTAAATGTGTCCTGATGCCCAAAATTTGCTCAGAAGCCCATGGATGACCCTAGCGAAGGTCGTGGTGGGATTGACTAACTTCACACCAGCCATCGGCATGGAAAGGCACCTTACACATGGCACCACAGTAGTCATCAGTTGGAAATGCACACTGCCTCATGAAGCACAACATTCTCAGCTCACGGTCTCCTTCACTGCTACAAAAAAAACTGTTTCCAAACACCATAAGGAAAGAACTGGAAGGGTTCCTGGAGTCCTCAGTATGAGGGATGATATACTAATCTAGCCAACACCCACATTAGAATTACAAATGACCAAGTACCACGTTGTGGAGGCTCATAGAAAAGTAACTTATCTACTACAGGAGCAATTATGTGGGAATACCTGAAGAACCAAGCAAGTTCTTCGGGCATGTCTTCTCCACTGAAGAGATCAATGCAGAGCCCCAAAAAGTAAAGAACATGCAAAATGTAGACTCATCATGAAGTAAGTAAGGTGCTTCTTGGCAAATTTTGAGACCAGTGCATCACATCCAACTTCAAAGCACCTAGAGAATCCATCAAAAAACAGACTGAATGGATATTGGAGTCCTCACAAGTGGAAGCATTCCAGAAGACAACAACACAACTTCTATTGAGATGACCAGGTCCTAATTCAGCCACATCAAACCACAGAGCTACGTGTGGACATCAGTCCTTCCGTACTTAGCACTGTTTCCTTCAGGAATATCTCAAAAACTCAATGTTGCCCATCATATTCTAGCAGAACTTTGACCAAAACAGAACAAAGATACTTGTAAACAAAGAGTTCATTACTCCCCATTGGGTTGCTAGTCCCTCTGTTCCGGGAATCACTGTTTCAAACAGAAAAATAGATCCTCCAACTGCAGGAGTTCAACATCATGGTATAGCGTTGTTATGGGCTGACAATCCAGTCAATTACCTGTCACACCACTGAAAGCTTCAACACCAAGGGAACAGGGCAAGGCACGCGTCACGGAGAAACACAAAGCTTATTGTCAAAACTGCCCTGCTGAACAGGATCAGCTTCATAGCAGTAGCCAAAATAGACGGCCAAGGATACCGCAGTCCAGAAAACAATCCAGACATATCAACAGAATGGGTGGAAGTCACTGCTAGATATCTATAGCACTATACCTGACAGCCCAGCCAGAGGTCCACCATCTTCTAAATCTGTCCGGAAATATCTTCGTCTTCCCCTCCATCGGAATAGTGCTGATAGGATAGAGTATCATCATCACAGCAGCACTGAGGCAACGAGGAGTCCTGCTCGCACTCTGCGCCCTCTAGGAAACTTTAAATCAAAGGCATCATTCAACGCCTGGTTCCTATGAATTGACATTTTGGAAGTTGAAGTACAACGTTTAATGTGCTATATCACTGGATCCCAGACATTCCATCACCCATGATAACAACACCCATGTGTCAGTGTAGTTAAGTCATAGAATTAACTGCAGACATTGCTAATTTAGCATTAGTTAGTATATGCTTGGCAGCCATCCTGGCGCTTTTGCGCACATTACTACATGGCTTTATTCACGTGGATAGGCTGCTGGTGCATTCTCACATGAGAACTGTCTGCTTTCTACACATTTAGCTGTATACTGTGCTCCTCGTCTGCACAGCGTGTTCAAGAAAAAAATATATATGCTGTTGATTTACTTTGGTCAGTCCCACTTCCATTGACACAACATCGAACACAGCTGCACTACTGAAAGGCGAGTGCTTTTAATATGGCATTGCATGCATGAAAAGGCACTTGGGGAGATTCCTTCCAACAAAGAAGAGCTGTGTTTGTCCTGAGATATAATTTCTTGCTTCTAAACTTGGAGGAATGGGGTCCCCCTGACAAAGCCTAGAGGTCTTCTATACCTATAATAAACTATCTTATAGCACGGGGAGGGTGGTAAGGCGGAGTAGTCCAGTTTCCACTGTCTTCATAATGTGATTTCCCCTTTTGTGCTTTATGGAATTGTAACCATGCTAATTATATTGATCTTTTGCATTTTGATGCTAGTGTTGGCTAGTATACTGCATTGTAGAGCAGGTTAGTTCAAATAAACATTGTAAACTATATTGTGTCTCTGTTTACTCACGTTGTGGACAAGTATGAGTGTTTGAATGAAAGAGTGTTTCCTCCCGTGATTTCTAAGAGGGATGGAGTGACGTCTTCTAGGATGTCTAATCATTGGTATCTTTGCTATAGTACGGTGAAATAATGAGACACTATAGCTAGTTGGATTGGAGATCTGGGCACAGAGTGGGGTTTTCCGGTACACCACTACACACCAAGGTCCTGGTTTCCTGCGCATAGTTCTGTGTATGTGCAGAATCCCTGAAACATGGCGCACCTAACGTTTGGTCTGGTTCTTATTTAAGAGGCATTCGAGTAGTACTGGTGCTTGTCCACAATACCTCGCTTCTGTTTTCCGGTAAACAGTTGTGACTGCATAACCTACCTATATTGATGTTTTTATAGGTCTTTTCAATCTTGATATAATTAAATGGTTTTTCGCTTGAATTACTACCCTGTATTGCGCTGCAACGCATTAGGTTGTTCTTCTTTCCTAGTCCTTATGGCTGATGTCCATATTGCGGCACATAGCCGTGCACCGCTCCATCGTCATTTGCAAGCATTTAGCATGCCAGACGGGGGTTTCGATCTTATTTTTCTGGTTGGAGCTGATCCAGCTTTCCACTTTGAGGTGTTTTATTCTTGGGTAACTTTCCCGGCAGTGAATGGAGATTATAACTTGTTCTATGTACACATTCACACTGTGACACCTAATGTATATCTGCCTTAGAGAAATCTTGAAGTTCCGATTTCGGCATGGCAACACCATATTTGGTTTAATGGCGCCCTACCCCACACAGTAACTTCAGTCCGTTTAGGCCCTTTATCAATTCCCGGGGCCACTTGGCCAGTTTTGGCCGAGTACACACCACATCCACGTTATTTGGCAGTAACAGTAGTAGATCTTCGTGTCTTGCACGGCTCCTTAATTGATTTGCACAGAGCTCACGCTATATCCAGGGGGGAGCACCTGGGGTTGCAGCGCAACCAGCTGGGCCTGGCGGGCTGACTATTAGTCCTGTCATGGTTAATTCGGTTATGGGCAAGCGTCCACAGAATAAGGATGATTTACCTTACTGGCTTGCTGAGAAATCTGACCAGCTGGAAGTGGTATTTCCAAATACCACTCCTGTGGAGAAACACAGGATTTTAACTATTAGATTGCAGAAAGACTTAATACCCGAGGTAACTGATTGTGAAAATTGGGGTAAAGTGATCGCGGCGGTGTATGCGAAATGTTTTGGCACACCTTCCATGACAATGCTCTCCTCCAAGATTAACTGTGTACAGGATGAGCACGGACCGGAGATGGCTGTGGAATTGGGGATGAGGTTGGTTGGAGCGTTCGACGTAGTTGCTGATCTGATCCATGCCAATGTCAAGGGAGATGCAGTCAACTTTCAAGTGTCTAATGCCTTACGCTTTGTCCCGGAGGATGAGAAACCCTGCGCATTACCAAAAATCATTGCAAATGCCTAAAAGACAATTTGCCCCAATAGTTTTGGTCTTAAACCTTTTGCTAAAATACCAGCGCAACAGCAAATACAGACGGCACAGCCTGCAAAAGACGACCGTCCAACATTTCCTAAGAAAAATGGGAAAAATGAAAATCAAAGGAAGCACAACAGAAACAAGGGTCGCGTGCCACATGACCTGCACCCGAGTGTTTTGAGCGCACTTATGATTTGCGCAACCGTGCAGGAATTAGTTCTCCTGACAGATTTCAGGTTCCTGATCAGCGTTCTCCTCATTCTTCACAGGACACATCAGGCTCACAGGATGGTGGCAGAGAACGCCAGGAGAGTGGAAGAGGTCGAGGTGCCCTGCAAGGAGGTGAGTAATCTCTCCAGCCTGACATAAAAGGGAAACAGGACGATTTTCCTCGGCCGCGCCCATTGTTTCAGAAAAAGAAATTTGCTGCTTTAACAGCGAGATATGCCACAGACGGTGAGGACATGGCGCCAGAACCTAACTTGGGTAGTAACGCTGCTAGACAGCGCAGCGTAAGTTACCATAGTGCGGCAAGCACTGCGTCCATTTTTGGATGTGAGAGCAACTGAAACGTTCATCACAGTTGAAACAGCCAATAGCCGAGTGGCTCCCCCTGACATATTATATGACATAGTCCTCATGATTGAAGGTGACATAAAAAGTGTAATTAAAGGGATTTTTTGGGGAAATCTGACATTTTGTTGGCAGAGGCAGATTGGACCCCACCTTTTGTTCTTGCAGCTCCTAAAGGGGAGGAATTAATACTCCCTAGTTTTTCACGTAACGCCTCCAAGAAGTACGCAATGGCTTTTGCAGAAGAGTGGGCTTGGGTGCTTGCACCGGCGCTGTACCGTACTCGAGTGGGCTGGTATAAAGATTCCACCCACATGAGATACCAATACGGTCTATGCCACAGCCACAACCTCAATATCCTCAATATCCTATCCGGCGGGAGGCAAAAGCTCCTGTTTTGGAAATTCTGGCTCAATTAGAATAACAAGGAGTAATTGAGACGTGTGTCACCAATGAATAACCCTCTGTTTACCGTAACCAAATCCGATGGGTCGTACCACCTAGTTTTGGATTATCAGCATTTCAGCATTTGAATTCTCACTGTCGCACCTGTGCGGTTCAGAATACCCATAGTTCTGCTCTAGTGGACAGTAAAGTTCGTAAAAAATATAAAACTACCATTGATATTTACAACAGCTTTTTCAATCACAACCTGTCACCTGAAAGCAGTCAATGGACCACCTTTACCACTTGCGGAAAACACTAACAATTTCGGCATTTGTCAACGGGCTACAAAAGCAGCCCAGGTGTATTCGCCGCCCATGTTGTCTCTTTGTTGGACTGTATTGACCCTGATGCGTACTCGTACGTTGATGACATTTATCTCTCGGACGATGATTTATGGCCGCATCTTTGTCGAGTGGACCGCATCATACTTTTGTTTGTAGACTACGGCTATAAGTTTAACTTTGCAAAATCACACATTGCAGAGTATACAGTGTTGTTCTTGGGCTACAAGCTCAATATTGAAGGTAGGGGCTTGGCGCCCCACTTCTTGGAGAAATGTGCACGTTTGTGACCTCCTACAACTCTGAAAAAAACAGTCTTTGCTGAGATTTTTGAACTACGGTCGAACTTATACTCCCGAGTATACCCAGCGTATCAAATTATTGTATGCTCTGGCTTCCGGAACATTCATCTATCCTACAAACTTTGCAGTCTGATCTTCTTGAATCTAAATACTTGTTGACGTTTAATGAGGGCGACACAGTGCCTATTGCTTACAAGTCACATTTGTACACTTCGGCTGACCTGCGGTTTTCCACTGTTGAAAAAATCTTGACAGCAGTCCAGATGGCGATCCTGAAGGAACGCGCCATGGCATAGGTGAAGCACATTTTGGTTGTCACACCATGCTCTTGAAGCAGTGGCGAAGGCAAGTGTACAAAGCTCAAAAGCTTTCCATCCACGTTGTATACAATGGGCGACTTCATTGACATCATCCGGTGTCACCTTCATCTTCGAATCCTCCCTGTAAACAGATTTACAAGCCCCTTGCATCACTTTTGTGTCAATTTCCCCATGTTAAAAGTGACACAAAAGTGGCGCAAGGGGCTTGTAAATCTGCCCCAGGAGTTTTTACAGTATGAATTTGTTCATCCTGCTCCTATGTCTATGTGTCCGTTGGAGGAGTACCATTGTATCATTTACACTGATGGTTCAGCGAAACCGGTCGACGGTGTCAAAGCATTCTAATTCTGCAGCATGCGCAATTGTGGGAGGTGCCATAGTAAATGTAGAGTTCAAGTCAAGTGTTGTACACACTCAGGCACTAGGGGCCCGATTCACCGAACTAACTTAAGACAAAATCCTGAACTTACTACCATTTTGGAATTCACAGAAGGCACTCACTCATTTTGGAATTCACAGAAGGCACTTACTCATTTCGGTATTCACAGAAGTTATGACTCCCAACTCTAGGACTCCTAAATGCCTTCTGTGAATACCGAAAGTCTTAAAGTTAGGATTTTTCCCTGTTTAGGAGTAGTAAAGTAGACTTTAAATTTAGGATTTTTCTCCATTTAGGAGTAGTATAGTAGACTTTACTACTCCTAAACGGAGAAAAATCCTAACTTTAATACTTAAGGCATTCACAGAAGGCATTTAGGAGTCCTAAAGTTAGGAGTCCTAACTTTACTACTCCTAAACTGAGAAAATCATATCTTTAAGACTTTCGATATTCACAGAAGGCCTTTAGGAGTCCTAAAGTTAGGAGTCCTAACTTTACTACTTCTAAACTGAGAAAAATCCTATCTTTAAACCTTTCGGTATTCATGGAAGGCATTTAGGAGTCCTAAATTTAGGACTCCTAACTTTTGTGAATACCGAAATGAGTGAGTGCCTTCTGTGAATACCAAAATGAGTAAGTGCCTTCTGTGAACACCAAAATTGTAGTAAGTTTAGGATTTTGTCTTAAGTTAGTTCCGTGAATCAGGCCCTAGGAGACTGTACCACCCAAGCTGAGCTGCGCTTTCTGGTGCTCGCCCTTGAGTTTGCAGATCCGAATGTGACTACTCTCAATGTAAGTGATTCTTACTACTGTGTTCAGTCTTTCAATGACAACTTAACCTTTTGGTCTCAAAATGACTATTGTGATTCAAAAGGCAGCGCAATGAAGCATAAAATCCTTTGGGTTTGAGTCACAGATCTTAAACAACGTCTGCCTCTCACACATGTAATTACTACTCTTGGCCACCAGCGTGTAGGAGTACACGTGGTTGGCAATAGTTTAGCTGATGAAGCAGCTAAATCAGCAGTAGCCATGTTTTCAGTTGTAGCGGTTACAAGATCCATGAATAAGATTGATAATTACATCATGGCAGCAATTGCTGCTACAGAGAAGGGTAGCAATTACCCGCAGGGTTTCCCTACAAGATACTCTTATCCCTTAAGTTCCGATAAGATTCCTTATGTGAGGATTAATGATGTTGGTAACAGGTTAATTCCCAACTCAGACCACAGACTTTCACTGATAACAGCCGCACACTTAGCTTCGGCCCATGCTGGAGTGTCTGCTGGCGTGGTTTGTATAAACAATCCCGTAATTATGTGCTTTCATGTGACATTTGCCATTAAGCTATCTACGGTAGCACGTCCACCACAAACACTGCTGTGTATTTCTAATAGACCTTTTGGATGTGTTTACTTAGATCACTGCGGTCCTTTTTCTTCAGATACTGCCTATAAATTCATCTTAGTTGCAGTTGATTTGTGCACACGTTTTCTTTGGGTGTAGCTACAACAAAGTGCTGACACTCAAACTGACATCAGGGATTTGCGTGTCTTTGTGGGAATTTTTGCATGTGGCACTTTTCATTCAGACCAGGGTCCTGCGTTTGCCTCTAAGGTGTACAAGGAGGCCATTGGGTCTTTGGGAGTGCAGGTCAATTTTTCGTCTCAATAGAGACCTGAGGGTAATTCAGTAGTGGAGTGAATGAACCGTAACTTATAGAAATCCTTGACAGCTAGGGTCCTAGGTACTAGCAGTAACTGGTTTGCCCATTTGTATAGCATACAACGTGCACTAAGTAATATCCCTAGAAGATCTCTGGGTGGGCGGACCCCATACGGATGCTCTTTGGCATGAAAATGTTTGTGCTAGTCCTAGATGGTCTAGACGTGGCGGCAACTGCCGCATCCTTTGACGTAGAGAATCATTCTGCTGTATTACAGAAGCTACAAGAGACCCGGGACAGTCTTGCAAAGTAACATTTACCCTCTGCCACAGATGCAGCACTGCAGATTCCGGTGTGCACCCATAATATCGAGTCATTTATTTCGATTGGACCGAATATCGAGTAAAAAATATAGAATGGACATAATATCGACTAGACATAATATAGACAACAAAAATATCGACTAGAGAAAATTAATATCGAATAGAATGGACATAATATCGAATAAAAAATATAGAATGGACATAATATCGACTAGACATAATATAGCCAACAAAAATATCGAATTTAAGGTAAGTTAATAATAATTTTTATTTTTTGTGTAATATAAGTCTGTAGCGGGTTGTGGGTTTATAGGGGAATAGGGTGGGAAGTAATTTAATTATAATTAATTAAATATGTTAATTTATTTATTGATATTTATGTAGAATTAATTGTTAATTAATTATTAATTGGTAATTAATTAAAATATAATTGGTAATTAATTATAATTGATTAATTGATAAATATTTTAATTTTAGTAATTTATTTTCTGTAGCGGCTTGTGGGTTTATAGGGGAATAGGGTGGGAAGTAATTTAATTTTAATTAATTAAATATGTTAATTTATTTATTGATATTTATTTAGAATTAATGGTTAATTAATTATTAATTGGTAATTAATTAAAATATAATTGGTAATTAATTATAATTGATTAATTAATAAATATTTTAATTTTAGTAATTTATTTTCTGTAGCGGGTTGTGGGTTTATAGGGGAATAGGGTGGGAAGTAATTTAATTATAATTAATTAAATATGTTAATTTATTTATTGATATTTATTTAGAATTAATTGTTAATTAATTATTAATTGGTAATTAATTAAAATATAATTGGTAATTAATTATAATTGATTAATTGATAAATATGTTAATTTCATTCATTTATTTTCTGTAGCGGGTTGTGGGTTTATAGGGGAATAGGGTGGGAAATAATTTAATTCTCATTAATTAAATATGTCATTTAAATTATTGGTATGTATTTTGAATTAATTGTTAATTAATTTTTATTAGGTAATTAATTAAAATATAATTGGTAATTAAAATTAATTTATAAATTTTTAAATTGTAAATTAATTTATTGTTAATAGGTAATTAATTAGTATGAGTAGGCAATTTTTATAATTAAATAATTTTATTTTGTATTTATGAATAAATATTTAATATTTTTTATACACAAGTAAAATATTTTATTTATTTGTAATTGGTATTACTATTTATGTTATTTATATCTATTTGTGAAGTATTTACTTTCCCTATTATTGCACTCTCTGAAGTTGGAATAGTAATTTTAACCCCTACGCTATACAACACTTTCCCTACTGTTGCACCCACTGGAGTGGGTATGCAACGTTTACAACGCAACTTTTACTATGCACTACCATTACAACGAAACTTTTACAACGCAAAAACTTTTACAACGCATACATTTACAAAGCATGTTTTTACAACGCAGATACCTTTACAACGCATACCATTACAACGTAAGTATTGCTAAGTATATAATTATTTTTAAAATGTTATATGTTTGGGTTTTTGGGTAAAGGGGTATTTTTAGGGTTCAGGGTCAGTTTTCAGTTTTTGGGTAAAGGGGTATTTTTAGGGTTCAGGGTCAGTTTTCAGTTTTTGGGTAAAGGGGTATTTTTAGAGTTCATGGTCAGTTTTCAGTTTTTGGGTAAAGGGGTATTTTTAGGGTTCAGGGTCAGTTTTCAGTTTTTGGGTAAAGGGGTATTTTTAGAGTTCATGGTCAGTTTTCAGTTTTTGGGTAAAGGGGTATTTTTAGGGTTCAGGGTCAGTTTTCAGTTTTTGGGTAAAGGGGTATTTTTAGAGTTCATGGTCAGTTTTCAGTTTTTGGGTAAAGGGGTATTTTTAGGGTTCAGGGTCAGTTTTCAGTTTCTGGGATAAAGGGGTATTTTTAGGGTTCAGGGTCAGTTTTCAGTTTTTGGGGTAAAGGGGAATTTTTAGGGTTCAGGGTCAGTTTTCAGTTTTTGGGTTAAGGGGTATTTTTAGGGTTCAGGGTCAGTTTTCAGTTTCTGGGCTAAAGGGGTATTTTTAGGGTTCAGGGTCAGTTTTCAGTTTTTGGGTAAAGGGGTATTTGTAGGGTTCAGGGTCAGTTTTCAGTTTTTGGGTAAAGGGGTATTTTTAGGGTTCAGGGTCAGTTTTCAGTTTTTGGGGTAAAGGGGTATTTTGTAAAAAGAAAGTAAAATTACATTTAAATTACATTAATTAAATAAAATTAAATAAAATTAAATTATATTATAATATTTTAAATTAATTTATATTAAAAAAAATATTATATACTTACCAATACTTACGTTGTAATGGTATGCGTTGTAAAGGTATATGCGTTGTAAAATCTTGCGTTGTAAATGTATGAGTTGTAAAAGTTTTTGTGTTGTAAAAGTTTTGATGTAATGGTAGGTGTTGTAAAAGTATGCGTTGTAACGTCATACATCCCTGGAGTGGGAATAGTAATTTTAACCCCTACGCTATCCAGCGCTTTCCCTACTGTTGCACCCACTGGAGTGGGAATAGTAAATTTTACCTCTACGCTATCCAACAGTTCTGCTAATGTTGAACTCACTATAGTTGTTACAATAAATTTTAACCATTGTCTATGCTACGCTAAAAATGTTATATATGTTTATTTAATAATATGTTTATATATATATATATATATATATATATATATATATATATATGTATTATTTTTGGTGATATAAGTTTTTTAATTATTGAAATTATTTATTAAAATTAACATTTTAAAATAATTATTTCTAAGTTTATATTACATATATTTATTACTATATTAGTTTTAACTTAATTTTAAGACATTTAAAAAAATCGATATTTTGACAGTCTATATTTTTGTAAGTCGATATTTTGGAGTCGATATTTTGGTACTTACCTGTTTGTAGATAGGGAGTCGATATTTTGTCACTCGATATTTTTCACTTGATATTTGTGTATCTCGATATTTGTGACGTCGATATTATGTCAGTGATCCGCAGATTCCGGTAGTTGGCTGGCTACCCAAAGTCGGAGACCTGGACAGAGATAGTAGAGAACAAAAAAGAGTTTGGCCCCTATTATCGTGCACCTGTCCCAGTGCTTGGCATGAAGGGAACTCGTACAGTCATTTTACCACCACTTCCTGGTCAAAAAGACAACAGAAACGTCTCTGTGTGACAATGTATAACACCAGCGTCTTCATGTACGGCGATTTTCAGGAATCCAGTATTGGGCGCTTCAGACACCACTCATCCTGATACTGCCATAGAGATGGACTCTGTCATTAAGCCTTTGCTAAACCTTCCTAGTTCCAGTCTTAATGAAGAAACAGAGTATACTTAGCCCGCAACCGAGTCGTCGCTTGGTTTGCAACCGGATACCCTTGTCCAGTCACATTTCTCCTTTGACTCGAACTCTACATTATCATTGACCCCTACCAAATTCTCTATTTTTGTGGCCTGGTTTAACCAGACTTATTTGATTCCACTTTGGACATACATCTGGAAGGTCCTTTTTGCCATTTTTCTTTTTATCTCAATTGGATTTGTGACATTTTTTTTACTTCTCCATAATGGTCACTACATACCTGAATGCTCTGCTGTGAAACTGGTAGATGGAACTTTGGCCCCACATTCATATTCACACATCATGAAAACGGACCTGACTTTTGTCAACATTTCTGCTCGGCCAGTTGCGGATGGCATAATTTGGGATGCAACGGAGTTCCAAATTCATGGCCCTACAGAGATAATTAATGTACCAAATGTACATCGTGTTTCCATGGGTGATGTAGTTAAACAAAATATATGGTCTGATGATTGGGATATACATGCCATACAATCTTTGTTTTCAGATTTGAAATATTATGCTGCATTTGATGCTGAAGATTTGTATTTGAATACTGCAAATCATGCATTAAGCATTATGGCCATCATTACCTGCATAAAGCTAATACATTTAGAAATGGTTTTAATTACACACAATGGGAACATTGCCTAGCTTCATTGGAAGGTAGCCTAAAAACTTTCTTGAAATAATTTACATATTTTACAGATTTTGATAAATTTAAACCAGAATCATTTTATTTAAAATTAAATGCTTCATCTTATTCTAAAGTACAATAGGGGAGAGGAGGAGAGGAGTTGGCCTAACGGCTATGGTGCTCAACCTCGGACCTGGGAATCTGGGTTCGAGTCTCGGTAACGACGCCAAAAACCTCCTGTGATTCTGGGCAAATCACTTAATCTCCCCGTGCCTAAAATGAATGTGTGTCCGTCCTCATGTAACGTAACTGGTGCTATGTAAAGTGCTCTGATACCTGATTCGGTTCGGGTCTAGTTTGCGCTATATAAAACTCTGCAAAAAAAAAACACACAAAAAAAGTGATGCTCACCCACACCAAATTGGTGTATTCACAATCCTTTATTAATGGTTTGTCAGTGGGTGATTATGATCTGTGGAAGGCCACAGTAGATCTTAATCTGTTTGGGGTTCTAGATCCTGTCAGGTGCAGGGCACTGAAGCTTTACATCGTGCGTGCCTTATCCAGACTCAAATTTTATTTATAAATGATGCGGTCTATCAGACTACGTGTTTTGGATTGGCTACTTCGAAACAAATGAATGCCCCTGCCATTCCCATTCTGGCTGAATATCTGAACTGGACCAATCGTACTGATTATTCCAACGATGACTGATTCAAAATTTAACTTTTAATATTTCTGCATTAGACCCCCAGGGTTGGGTGGTTTGGCAGACCAGTTCAGATGCTTTCCAACTCCGTTTCCATGACAAGGCTCCTGGCTATATACAGGATAGTCCTGTTCCACATTTTTCTAACTTCCATTCGGTTACCACTTACTCTGTTGTAAAATTATGTCAAAACTGGTTCAAACACTCAACACTGTCATCAGTAAAACAACATTTGTCGTTATTATTGGGTGACATTGATTTGACAGATTTTATAAAGGGGCCTGCGGGTGCTAGATCAAAACAATTTATTTACGTAACCTACAATGAAATATGGAAGCTGTCCCAAATTGAGGCTGCTTCCTGTTTAAGGGCGAAAGACCAGGCCAATTTGGAAAAAGGCCTTGCTGTTGTGGATAATATTATTAACACACTTTCTTCCCGCATTTACACATTGGACAGTATTGTTTCATCTGTTGTTGATATTGTGCAAGATGATGTATCTGTTTTGTATCATGGACAGAATCAAAAGCGTTCAGTAATGCAGTTTGCATGGACGTTGCAAACTCTTAAGATGGGGAAAGTTCCTTGGGATTATTTGAACGCTACATCTTTATTTTTGCTTTTTAATTTAACAGACAAACAGCGGTTTATGTCCATGAAAGATGCTAAATACATTCTATTACATATTGAAAAATGAGAACCTTTGCCTTTTTCTGTGGCGGAAACTGAAGCTGCTGTCTGGCTCATTCATGGGGTAATAACCTTACCATTTCCTTTGTTTAAATTTAGCTCCTGCGTGAACCATTACCCCCGAGGCCGCTATGAATTCTTGGGCAGTGCTTTCCTTCATGAGGTGTGGTCGTTACCATTCGCTTACAGATGCTTACGGGATGATAAAGAAGTTTATTTAACTGGGGAATCATGCAATTCAACCATAGGTCCTTCGCTGGTTTGGAAAAATATACAGTTGCCTGTAACTTAATGGCCCGAATCTTGCATGCGTTCTGAAAGGTATTCCAGTGCCAAGTATTACACCAACTTTCACTCAGCTTGCAAACAGTAGTTATCTGCTTTTGAATAATGAAGACTGCTGCAGTATGCTTGCTGGCATCCCCTACATTGTGACAGTCTCACAACGTGTGGTTTACTGTAAAAATGTACTGTTTCTACCCCCACACGGTAGACTCAACAACTTAGTCTGGCCTTCCATTCCGACCTTGAAGGCAGACTTCGATAAGTTGAGCAGAATTAGAGCACTGTTATCCCAAAAAGAAGTTTCTCTCCCACCTGCATGTGAAACATTCGTCCTTCATGTGGCCAATACCCGATCAGTGTGCAGGCCCTTCTTAATACTGACCTCCCACTCCATTTTGGTGCTTTAATTCAAACTATTTTAAAGGCCTCTCATACTAATGGCATGGCACATTTTTTAAAAGTTATGGGCTCTGGCCTTGTGTCTTCTTTCCAAACTATTTTTTGTGTCATACCAGTATTTATTCATTCAATTTTTTCTTGGTCTTCAGTGGTTTGCCACTATAACTTGCCTTAGCTGCTGGAGGACTGCTGCTGATTTGCCTGCTGCGCAATGGTTGCTTTTTAGGGGTGGGCGGAAGTCGCGGAGAGGCACGGAGATTGAACCAATCTCTGTGCCTCTCTGCATATTTCCCTTACGCGACGCCCGCCCGCCTCCCGCCCACCTCCAGCCCGCATTAATTAATGAGATTAAAAAGCCTAAAATAAGATTTAAATAAAACTTACCTTATCGCGGGGTCATCCTTGTCCTTCTAAGCCTTCTTCTTGGAACTGCGCATGTGCGGGAGCCTGCGCATGCGCAGTTCCTGGCGAGGAATGCACCTGCACATGCTCCCGCGCATGCGCAGTTCCAAGAAGAAGGCTAGAAGGACAAGAATGACCCCGCGATAAGGTAAGTTTTATTCAAATCTTATTTTAGGCTTTTTAATCTAATTTAATACTGCGGGCGGGAGGCAGGCGGGAAGCAGGCGGGAGGTGGGCAGCCAACTTCCGTTACGCCCCCGAATGTGCGGAGATTTGCCTCGTTTCTCCGCCTTCATTGCGGAAGGGGCACACCTCCGCACATTCCGTGGGCGGATCGGAGATGTCCGCCCACCCCTACTGCTTTTCCTGTGGCCCTACACAGCCAAGACCGGCTGCAGATGCTTCATAGCCGTATGCTTGAATGCTATGGTATTCTGCCCCTGGCAGCACTAAGCGTGGCTTAGGGATTGTCCTTTCGTTCTACTACACTTGCGTGCAATCTGTTTTCACCTGCCTGGAATGTTCATTTGAATAGACGTTGGAAAGGTGCCTCTCCAACACAGTGTCTCCTGCACCGGATTTTGATCTGTTGATGAGTCCCTTAGTGTCCCATGAGCAAGAGTTTTCCAGTGTTGGGATTATGGCCTGCGCAGCTGCGCTAGGAGTTTTGGCACAGTGGGATATCTGTGCAGCAGCACAGGATTTTCTACAATAAAGTTATATAGAGTATCACGCAAGTTGTTCTATGATGGTGCTTTAGGCACCCCTTTATTGAGGAACATGTTTGTTCTTTCAGTTTGCTTGAATGGATGGCGTCTCTTTTCTCTGACGATAACAATGACTTCCTCTTGGAGGCTGTTGCAACTTACTGCTCATACTCTTTTGTTGGTATTTTTGTACACGTCAACCTTGTTGAAAGATAAAATATATTTTTTTTTCCTTTCCCGCACAAAATTGCAAAGCTGAATTTGAAATCAAACCCACTTCCCGGATTCGCAAAACACTTCATACCCAATGCTCTAACTTATGAGTCAGACTTCTTGAACTCTGTGTGCTGCATAAACCTCTGTCTGATGGACTAACCTTGGGAGGGTGTAGTGAGGTCATAGAATTAACTGCAGACATTGCTAAGTTAACATTAGTTAGTATATGCTTGGCAGCCATCTTGCTGCTTTTGCGCACGTTACTACATGGCTTTATTCTCGTGGATAGCCTGCTAGTGCATACTCACATAAGAACTGTCTGCTTTTCACACATTTAGCTGTACACTCTGCTCCTCGTCTGCACAGCATGTTCAAGATCGAAAAACAATGTATGCTGTTGTTTCACTTTGGTCAGTCCCATGCACATAGACACAACATCGAACACAGCTGCACTACTGAAAGTCGAGTGCTTTTAATATGGCATTGCATGAATGAAAAGGCACTTGGGGAGATTCCTTCCAACAAAGAAGAGCTGTGTTTGTCCTGAGATGTAATTTCTTGTTTCTAAACTTGGAGGTATGGGGTTCCCCTGACAAAGCCTAGAGGTCTTCTATACTTATAATAAACTAGGTTATAGCACAGGGAGGGTGGTAAGGCACAGTAGTCCTGTTTCCACTGTCATTATAATATGATTTCCCCTTTTGTGCTTTATGGAATTGTAACCATGCTAATTATATTGTTCTTATGCATTTTTCTGCTAGTGTTGGCTAGTTTTCTGCATTGTAGAGAACGTTAGTTAAAATAAACATTTTAAACTATATTGTGTCTCTGTTCACTCACGTTATGGACAAGTATGAGGGTTTGAACGAAAGAGTGTTCATCTTCCCACGATTCCTGAGAGGGATGGAGTGACGTGTTCTAGGATGTCTAATCATTGGTAGCTTCGCTGTAGTACGGAGAACGAATGAGACACTATAGCTAGTCGGATTGGGTTCTGGGCACCAAGGTGGGTTTTCCGGTACACCTCTACACACCGAGGTCCTGGTTTTCTGCGCATAGTTCTGTGTATGTGCAGAATCCCTGCAATATCAGGATCCATGGGAACAAATCAGTGGCACATACTATACAACTCCAGACATCTTCTGGTAGTCCTAGATGAAAAAAAAACAGATGCTAAGTTCTTGGACGTTAATACAGCTGATGCTGTAATATCCAACATTTAAACAATACTAGCCACCCCCAAAACTTGAAATCTCTGTATTGGTGAGCAGGAAACTTGAGAGCTTAGCACAAGCCACAGTGAGTTAGTTGGTGTTTTCTTCACCTACTCTCAAAGACCCCTCTAAAGACTGTGGTCGGCACCAGTGCACCAGATATCAAGACTGAGGAGTCTGGGATTCACCTCATGCTTCTTTAATCGCCTATCACACCCCTGCCCTTTTACCAACTGCTATGGCCCTTCATGGCAGTTTTCTGTTGTTCCTCTTTCATCTGCATGCCCAGCTGTGTTTGTTCCATCTTGTTGTTGCTTGCTGGGGTTCCATGTTGGGTTCCATGTTCGGGCCCGCTGCCATAAGGAATGCTCCCCATCCTGTTCTTGTCAGTTAGAGTTTTCCTATTGGCTTATGGTCACGGACATGGGCTGCTTTGTATTTGGAAAAAAACCTGGGCATTATCCTACAATACATGTGTACTTTTCCTTGTTACTCGGTGGCCCCCACCGGCTAAAATTAAGTACTGCATACGGTGGGGGATATTCTCAAAAACGTGTGATAACTATTGCAAAATTAGCTTAACACAACTTTCAACGTCGCAGTCTATCGTGGGAAAATGACTCCGTGTTAACTGAGTATTCACAACATGGCGGTACCATGCGATAGTCACACGAGAACTCGTCAAATGACCGCATTAAAACCAACGTGAGGCCGCAAAAATGCGAAACACAAACGCAAAAAAAGCTGCGATGAGGCCAATCGCGATATACAAAAGTCAGCGAAAACCAGCGACAGGCCCGCAATTCACACGCATCAGGCAGGAAAAATCACAATACAAGTAGGAAAAAAACAGATAAAAAAATCACAAACAACAGCGAAGCACAGTGGATGTTGCTGGAGCAAGTACGCAGGAGAACCAGAACCTCACAAGCCCCCCGGAGGACCTGGCTGTGACCTCGGGCTCAGGGAAGGCCAATGAGAAGAAGAGTAGGAAGAAGCGGTTCAGTCCGCAGGAAAACAGGATCCTGATAACGGAGGTGGTAGAACACCATCAACAACTGTTCGTCAACTCCACTCTGTCATTGGTAACCAAAAATGGACTATGGCAGTCCATCGTGGACAAGGTGAATGCAGTGGAAGTGCTGAACAGGACAATGGAAGACGTCAAGAGGCGCTGGAATGATGTCAAGCCCAAAACCAAGCAGAAACTCGCCAGCAATGCTGACTGGAGGTGGGAGTCCAGCGCCACAGGAGGAACTGGACGAGATGGAGGAAATGGTGTTCACAGCCATCAGTGGGGAGACAGTGGCAGGAGTTGGGGGACCGAACGCAACACCAGCACCAGGGTGAGTAACGATTAGGGACTGGGGGGACGGGGGAGAAGGGCACAATGTCACACATGTACAATTGAGCTGATCACATCTGCAGACAAACCAGGACCCAGCCCCCAACTCCCACCAAGAGACCAATGTACCCAAGTATGCAACGTCTCAGCACTAGATAGGCACAGAAGTCAAAGGCACATCACATGAAATAGAGAAGGGGCAGCAAAATCAAAGATGCAGGGGCGACTCCCCCAAAATGCAGCACACACACATAACATGCAGAGCACATCAACACTGACAACAATGTGGTACAAACCGCAACACGTCCACAAGAGAACACAGGATACAACTGGTGCCGGCAGGGTGTAGACACTGGCCAATCACATTTGGCATTGCAGGGAAATGTGAATTGACAACGTACAAGTACAAACACACACACGGTGTCAAAATGTCAACTGTCCCCCATTAAATAGGCAGCACCTTCCAAACAGCCACAATGTACACTCATGCAGTCTGTATGAAAACATGTACAGTGTGACAACATACATGTGGACACATTGTTAAACTGCATCTCCCCTTAACATTGCCCGGTGGTCCGGAATGCTCAGGATTTGTGTGCCCTGCTGGACCACAGTGTAGGCTAGAGCCAGAGGGCAGCACCTCCTGCAGAGCAGCCCGAACCTCTCTTCTCTGATGACGAAGAGGACCACCACAGCTTCGACTCTGACACCCTCCAACAGCTCGTGGAGAGCCTCTGCAGCCCACCTCCAGGAGCAGGGCAGCTCAGCTGCTATGAGGAGACCCCACCCCCTGCACAGACCACACAGCAGGCAGCACCCACCACCACGGCTGCCTCCCAGGACCCCACGAAGAACACATGGCCTTCAATCTCTATGTGTTGGGGTGCGAGTCGAATCTGGCTGAACAGTTACCGGTGCGCTACGACCGCATGTCAAACAAACTAGATACCATACGTGGGTGTCTAAGTCCCATCAGAGACCACTTACAGTCCCTAACGGACACCCACAGTCCACTCCATGCTCTCCAATGGACCATGGCTACTGCCCTGACTCAGAGAATAGAGCAACTGTCTAGTCAGAGTGGCTCTAGCAATGTCACACAGTAGTTGGGAAACATGCAGCAGTTAATGGAGACCTTCGAGCGGGCGAATGCGGGAAGAGCAGCTGCCACGGCTGCACACCAGCGAGAGGTAGCTGGGTTCCTCAATGACCTCAAGACCATCCTCATGGCATTGCTGCCACAAGGCCTGGCGCTGATGCATGATGCTGATAACACTACATCCACTACATTTCTCTTATGTCCATGTGGCTCATGTCGTAGAACTTGGGTCACAGGGTTCGGGTGGCGCAGGCACAACAACAGGGACACGTGCATTAGTTACTTCCTTGTCCAGCCAAGGACAGAACCATGCCCAGAGCCCCGGAGTTATTGTTCACACCCTTACGCTAGACTGGCATACATTAGGACAACCCACTCCACTTACGCTCACAGACAGGGACGGCAACATGTCTCTGGTCTTCCCTGTAGTGATCTGCTGATCAAAGGTCTAGTTGTCAGCATGCCACAGCCACTACCTCATGGCTGGTGTACACCCACACCACACCCATCCAGCACACGCGTCTCAGGACATGTGACCCAGCCAATAAAAAGGGCCGGGCGCACGTGCGCAACGCCATTTCCACTCTTTAGCCGGGTGAATCCGTGTGGTGTTCATGTAGGCATGAGGGCCTAGGGCTTTGCAACATCACATTCCCCTGGCCCGGAGGTGACATAATGGCATCCGCACACAATACCCAATCCGACAGGGTCCATGACTTACAGGGCACAGACTTAGTGGCACCGGATACACTGCGGCCGGCACAGGCACACCGCAACTGGACGGTGACTATCGGTGCACTGAGATATGGGCACCTTAAGTGCTGAGCGGGTGTGCAGCCTGCGATTATGCCCCGTCCCGGTGGTCCGGACTGCTCAGGATTCGAGTGCCCTGCTGGACCACAGTGTAGGCCAGAGCCATAGGGCAGCACGGGCCTACTGCCACGTAGCGTTGCCGGACGGCACACCGCCACTGGACGGTGACTTTCGGTGCACTGAGATAAAGGCACCTTAAGTGCTGAGCGGGTGTGCAGCCTGCGATTATGCCCCGTCCAGGTGGTCCGGACTGCTCAGGATTTGAGTGCCCTGCTGGACCGCAGTGTAGGCCATAGGCAGAGGGCAGCACAGGCCTACTGCCACGTAGCGTTGCCTCCCGGATCACAGAGTTAGTGGCACCTCAAGGGCTGAGCGCATGTGCAGCCTGCGATGATGCCCTGTGCACTGGTATGTGCTCTGCCATGGCAAAATCAAGACCCAGAATCAAATGTGAGACCTGGTGGGTGAACTGCACTACATACCGGCACGTGGTTGGAGACACACTTGTGAGACCTGGTGGCCTGCGGAGCAGGGATGCATGATGTGGAGAGAGCCATGTTCGCGGGCCCGGGGCTTGCACCGGCACTTGGTGGGCCCTCATTGCGACACACTGGTGGCGGAAGGTGAGCAGTGACCCCTGGGTGCGCTGGGGCGGGCATGCACTGCCCTCATTGCGAAATGCTGGTGGTGGAAGGTGAGCAGTGAGGCCTGGGTGCGCAGGGTCGGGCATGCACTGCCCTCATTGCGACACGCTGGTGGCGGAAGGTGAGCAGTGAGGCCTGGGTGCGCAGGGTCGGGCATGCACTGCCCTCATTGCGACACGCTGGTGGCGGAAGGTGAGCAGTGAGGCCTGGGTGCGCAGGGGCTGGCATTCACAGCTGGGCAGCAGGAGGGGCTGCGGTGCAGCTGCCTGGGTGCGCAGTGGCAGACAGGCGATGATGTTGTGTGTAATTGTATGTAATTTGCCATTCATGTATCTGGACTCTGTTTCAGATGACGGATCTGTTTCAGATGTGGGACCGGGTGAACGGCACTCTATACCGGCACGTGGTTGGAGACACACCGGTGTCAGCAGGTGAGCAGGGAGGCCTGGGTGCGCAGTATCGGCACTCTCTCTCCCTGTCCATCTCTTCTGTTATGTGTGTCTCCCCCTCTCTGTCCGTCTTTCTCTCTCTCCCCCCTGTTCGTCACCTTGGCCAATAGTTGAGGGAGGCTGGCTGTCCATGCTTTGCCGAAGGGCCAGAGCAATTTATTTTCATTTTCCCCTTTCCTTGCTCAAGAAATGGAGATAATAAAAAAATATATATCAAAGACAGCTTAGGGGCAGATCATCACAGCTGTGCCAGTTTACCTAACCTCACAGAGAGGATCAGGCAGCCACTCCCGGGCAGGTAAGGGCGGTGGGGCCGAGTGGGGGGGGACGATGAAGAGGGAAAATTAAATAAATAATTATTTTTCCCTCATGGTTATCTGTCGAAATACCCTCCCACCCGGCTCCACTGCTCTTACCTACACAGGCCACAGCTGGGATCAGGACAGCTGGCACAGTTGTTCTGCCGTCCTCTTTCCTTATCTTTTTCTGGAGGGTGAAAGAAGTTTAGGACAGCTGAGCATTGCCCTTCGCTCAGTTCACAGTTACATGAAGGGGACCAAGCAGCTGGCCTTAGTCCTCTGTTCCTAGCAGCATTGTGGAAAGAAAAGTGGCTCAGGGAGCTCTGAGGTGGACCAGTTGGAGTGAGCACGGTGGTTAAGAAAGACTCTCCTGTGATCCGGAAGTGCATTGTTGGAGTAGGGGTGTGGTTGTGGAAAAATGGCCATGCTCTTGTGCACTCTTTGGGGAAATAAGATGAAATACAGCCTCCTTCTGGAGTAGGATGAAAGAGGTCCAGGACTGCTGGCATTTGACCCAGTCACCATATTCGTAATTGCAGACTGGACACCGTGGCAGCTGTCCTGGTCCTTCATGCACACAGCATTATCTAAGGCTAGCACTGGTGCAGCTCTGATCTTCCCCTGTTGGGGATAAGACTTGAACTGTAGGAAACTCTCATTTGCCCCTGGAGAATGTGTGGCTGTGGGCAGGGGCGTAGCTTGGTCAGTAAGATTGGGGGGTGGGGGTGAGGTTCAGATTTTCCAACAATCAGGCTGGCATATAATGTTAAAATACATTATGTGACAAGCAGGGTGCCTGAGAGGGACGTAAGGGAAGGGGGAGGAATGGTAGGAGTGCTAAGAGAAAAAAAACAATATTTTGTAAAATAGCCAACAATTTGAGGGCTTTCGAAACAGAGAGTGAGAGAGTGTGTGCGTGTTTTTGTCTGTGTGTGTATGTAGAAATTCCTGCTGAAATCCAACTGCCATCTTACAATACCCAATTGAAAGCACCTGTACCCAACTATTTATCAGAAAATGCATTTATTAGGGGGGTGTAACATTGTGTAGCTAAGCCCCTGGTTGTGGGAAGGGTGGATCTGACAAATCCTTCTGTAGTTGGTCACTTAATCCCTCCTGGCCTTGAGAATAGAGGAGGCAGAGGGGTTAGGGTGCGCCAACATCTTTTTTACAGTCCCCCACTGTATTCATCGGCTAGATGGAAGGGCCATGTATAAAAACACCCCCACCAGTTGGCAAGGAAATCAGGATCTCCAAATTCTCAATTTTTGCATTTGGGCACTCCAAATGGGGGATGGACTATGCATCTGCCCCTTAGCATGACCGGGAGGGGTTGAGGACAGAAATGCATCGACCCTGTGGCAAGGTTACGGTGTCTTTCCCCCTCTCCTGGTCCTCTGAAGGTTTCCGCTGTTTGGCCAGTAGGTGTGAAGGGTGTATTTTTTAAAATAGTTCATAGGTTTGCGAATATTAACGGAAATAGGCAACGTTAGCACAGGGACAGTGTAGAACCAATGTTGCTTATTAACTCTAAAGCTGCTGGACGAAAATTGACTGAACCAAATAAAGGCACTAAATAGCCATATGGTTTGTTTGAGAAGTTTCAGACTAATTCAATGAGGCTGTCACACAAGCCAAAACCATATTATTTGCAAATATCACGTTTTGAGTCCTCCCTTCTACATGTTAACACCTTTGACAAATATACACGAGCAAGAGTTGAATTTTGAATGTAGTTTCCGTAGAGGTTAGAGTGAATTGTTTAAGGGGGCAGCATTATAAGTCATATTTTATTAAAGGCATATTCTTTTTTGTTGTATGGCCGTCATAGCATATAGCTTATATTGTAACTTGTTATAAGGTATTTCACTATATGGTAACAATAAAGTGATGGTTGGGGAAATGGTAAATTTCATAACAGGCGCTTTCAGAAAAAAAGAAAGAAATTTCACACACCTACATAAAATAAATGTGGACTGTCTATGTTCCATGACGTTGTGATTATAATATTTTCATTGTGTCCATGAGGAGGTGGAGTTGGATGATAATGTAGTGTAGTGAAATGAAATGAAAAACAACTTATGAAGCACGCAGCTGCTCCAGGGTGTGTCCAAGCGCTAAGAAGTAGACTTTTTGGGAAATAACTTTACAATATTTTGCAAAACGTAGAACTTACAATTCGCCAATTATTTAGAATTGCTTTTGCTTGTTTTATCACACACAGACACACATATTTTTATGAAGAAATACAGTTTGAGTTTCCTTGTTGCTTTTCTCTGTCAGTAAATGCTCTACAGAAGGAATTGTTTTTGAAGAGTCTGTTTTTTGATTGAGAAATGCTACTTTGGCTGCATTTCTGATTTTCATATTTTTTAAAACTCTTTTATTTCTAGAAAAAGAAAATCATAGTTTTCCAGATTTCTGAGTAGTGTATATTTGGATGTATTGATAGTATTACATTCAAACCAATATATTTCTTTTGACCCAAGCAGTGTAAAGAGTTGATTGAATTGGTAAATGGATCATAAAACATAATACATTTAAGGGCTTATTACGATGTTGGTGGGTCTTATATTGACAGCACGTCAGTGTTGGACCCACCGACTTCTGCCCCTGCATTACGATGTGGCGGGCAGAGGTATCAGGGGAGGGACAGCATGAAAGGGAGCTCAGCCAAGAGCCACACCTGAAGACCCACAGTGGCCATGGAGACAATGATCATGCAGCTCCGCTACACAAGAGGGCCACAATATTCCCTGCCACCACCCCAGCCCCCCCTACTCAGGGCCCCCAACCGGACATACTCATACCATGCACGACACAAGAGCCACAAAAAAATGCATGATGACGCACATTGCCAAAATAAATAAACACGTGTGGCCCGAAAAACGAGAAACAGTCACATAGCACTGAAGTAACAACCAAACACTTTATTGAATTACAACACAAAACACCAATGCGGAAGATTCCTGTTGGGTCCGTCAGGGACAATCTCGATGTCACAGCCTGGAAAATAAAGCACAAAATCAGGACGTGTGTCATGCGCACATCAAAGGAGCGAGACACAGAGAAACAGAAGGAAAGTAAGCCAGAGAGAGAAAGAGAGTGAGAGAGGGAAAGGAAGGGAGAGAGAGAGAGAGAGAGAGAGTGAGAGAGGGAAGGAAGAGAGAGTAAGAGAGAGAGAAGGAAAGGAAGGAAGAGAGAGAGAGACACCACCACCCCCTGCGCACACAGGCCCCATTGTTCACCTGCTGGCATCGGTGTGTCCACCAGTAGGCACACCACGTGCCCGTGCAAGCTCCAGGCCCCGGTTCCACCACCATGGCATGGTTCACTTCATGTGGGCCCGCCCCGCGGCCCAGCAGGCCCCATACACGACACTGAGTCCATCAATGGCCGAGACCACATCAGTGCACACGTCATCAACGCAGGCTGCACACCCGCTCAGCTATTTCAGTGCCACTAATCCTGTGCAATTCCAGTCAGCACCACGTGGTGGTAGGCGTGTGATGGCTGCCCTGGCTTCGAGTGCCACTAACCCTGTGCAACGCCAGTCAGCGCCACGTGGTGGTAGGCCGGTAATTGCAGCAAGGCTTCGGGTGCCACTAACCCTGTGCGCAACAACTTATGGGCCCTTTATGATTGAGAACCATGGAGCGTCTGTCATCCAGTCACCACCGGCAGAGGGGAATGTGATGCTGTCGGCCCCTTATATTTGCGGGGTCACTTGGCCTGTGATGCCTGTGCCGGATGGATGTGGTGTGTGTGCAAACCTGCCCTCAGGGAGTGGCCGTGACATGCTGACAACTAGACCAGTGACCTGCACACCACCAGCACGTATGCCTGTGACAGGTAGCTATGTGGGCCCCCCTCGGAGCGTAAGTGGAGTGGTCTGGCCTGGCGTATGCCAGACCGGCGCAGGGCTTGCAACAATCACTCAGGGGCTCTGGCTGTGGTTCAGTCCATGTCCAGACAAGGAAGTGACTAATGTGTGTATCCCTGTTGTAGTGTCCACGGCACCCAGAACACAATAGGCAATATAGCACACTGTGACTGGCATCCCACCAGTTGAGCATCATTGACATAAGGGAAATCACCTTTCCCTACATTCATCCACACATTCATACATAAATGATGAAAGACATGACACAGCAGTGCGTTACTGGGTGTTTATTGCACACCCAGTGGAGTTTTGCAGCTGGAGTTGTACATGGCCATGCCAAGCACACTACACCATATGGGCCAGCCACAGTCCATCCAGGGATTAAAAGTACTGGGGAAGAGGTAGGGTACAGTCCGCAGTCTGGTCGCTGTGTCATTGGCCCTCAAACAGGATATGGCAGTCCATGTCGTGGTCCAAGGTGAGTGCAGCGGAGTGTATCAGGAGTCAGTGGAACGTCATGGGGCCTTGATCGGCACCAAACAGAAATAGGCCAGGTGGCGGAAATGAATGCTTGTGCCTCCTTCTGAACACAATCCCATCCACGTCCTAGTCCTCGGATGTGTGCTCTGCCCCACCTGTGGGTGTTGCAGTACCGGCTGCAGCACTGTGTACCACTGACACATCAGGGGCCAGAGGAGGATTGTCGGTCGCACTGTGTGGCAGTGGCACATCAGGTGCTGGAGTGGATACGCCTGCCGCACTGTGAGGCACTGACACATCAGGGGGCGGAGATGTGGACGGTGTGGGGGCAGCAGCATTCATCAGGGCCACACCTTGTGGTAGCAATGCCATGATGAGGATCTGCAGGGCATGATAGATGCCAGCTACATTTCACTGATCTGCAGCGGTCCCCGCCATCCTTTCTGCCTCCATCCGCACCATGTCCTCTATGAGCCTCCGCAAGTGTGCCAGCTCACGGTTGGGATCGCTGGAGCCTGTCTGAGCGGACAGGTGTTCTTCTCTCTGCGTCATGACTCCAGTGATGTCAGTCAGGGCTCGTTGGAGACCATGGAGCGGGCCGTGGGTGTCCGTTAGGGACTGGAGCTGGTCCATGATGGGACCAGCTCCAGTCCCTAACGGACACCCACGGCCCGCTCCATGGTCTCCAACGAGCCCTGACTGACATCACTGGAGTCATGACGCAGAGAGAAGAACACCTGTCCGCTCAGACAGG
Organism: Lissotriton helveticus; assembly: GCF_964261635.1. Classification (NCBI taxonomy): domain Eukaryota; kingdom Metazoa; phylum Chordata; class Amphibia; order Caudata; family Salamandridae; genus Lissotriton; species Lissotriton helveticus. The sequence continues at coordinate 123,359,073 of NC_136061.1, forward strand.
CTCCAGCGATCCCAACCGTGAGCTGGCACACTTGCGGAGGCTCATAGAGGACATGGTGCGGATGGAGGCAGAAAGGATGGCGGGGACCGCTGCAGATCAGCGAAATGTAGCTGGCATCTATCATGCCCTGCAGATTCGACACCCTCTCTGGCTTGACAGTGCGTTCCATCTCCTCTGACCTAGAGGCCTTTCAACTCCCTCAGATGGTGTCCCAGCCTACCCACTCGGGGGGGCATATTTTGGACCCCTTGTTCACCAATCTGCCGGGGATTCAAATTACTTCTGTTTCTCCGGTGGAGTGGACAGATCACTTCTTGGTGTCCATTCTATGCCCTGTCTCTGCCACTCCTTCCATCTCGTCGGCTAGATGGGTTCAGAAGAGGGCTTGGAAAAAGCTTAGGTTAGAAGACTTCCATCGTCTTCTACTAGAGGAGCCGCTGGACCTTTTGACGGATGTGGAAAAGGGGTATGACCTCTTCTGTTCTTGGATCACCAGGGCCTTGGACTCTCTGATACCTATTGTATCAACTAAAGTCAACTCTAGAGAGTCCAGTCCCTGGTACGATGGCGCACTTCGGGCCCTAAAGGGCGCCTGTAGACGAGCAGAGAGGGCCTGGAGGAAAACCTATGCGGCTGATTTAAAAGCCGCATATACCAGGTCCGTTAAGCTCTACCATCGAGCTATCTGCAGGGCTCGTGCGGCCTTCTATGCTACCGAATTCCGGAACAGCCCAAATCCGTCAAAGGCTATTTTTAAGGCCGTAAAACAACTTATGGCGAAGCGGACTACCACTACAACCGTAAGCTCCCTTTCCCAATGTGAATCCCTTGCCTCTTATTTTTTGGGGAAGGTCCTAGCCATCTACAGGACATTCCCTAGCATAGGGTCCACTGTGGAAAGTATTAATCGGGTTCACCATCAGACCACACTGCTTGTTTTCCCCCCCCTTGCCTTGGACGGTTTTGACAAACTTGCGTTGCAAGTTAAATCTGGGTCTCCATCTGACCCAGTAAGGCCTGCTCTCTTTCGAGACCAGGCTTTTATGGGGCGTACAGTTGTATGCTCCCTTGTCAATCTCTCCTTGGAATCGGGAATTGTACCATCTAAGTGGAAACAAGCCGTGGTATCCCCGATTATTAAAAAGCCTACCCTGGACCCCTCTAAGCCTGAAAGCTATCGCCCCATCTCGCTGCTACCCTGGCCAGCCAAGATCACTGAAGCCCACGTCAATTTGGCCCTGTCTGAACATCTGACTCGGACCAATGCCCTCGACCCCACACAAAACGGATTCCGTGCTGGGCACAGTACGGAAACTGCGTTACTTGTGATGGTGGAACATCTCCGGGCAAGGTTGGATGCTGGTCAAACGGCGGCGCTTATTCTGTTAGATCTTAGCGCCGCCTTTGATACGGTAGACCACAGCATCCTCCTGCGTCGGCTCGAGGAGACCGGCATTGGCGGTGTGGTATTGCAATGGTTCCGCTCCTTCTTAGACGACCGCTCCTTCTGTGTTGCCATCCCTCCCTTCAAGTCCAGTTACCATCCACTGGCCATGGGGGTTCCGCAAGGGTCCTCGCTGAGTCCCACGTTGTTCAATCTTTACGTGAGGCCGCTGGCTGATGTCGCCAGGCAGTGGGGCCTTACCCTGGTCTCGTATGCCGACGACACTCAGCTGGCGGTTACGCTCAGCGGGGATGCGGAAATTGAGGCCCCCAGGTTTCAGTCCGGACTGAAGGCGGTGGCTAGTTGGCTGACAGGCAACTGCCTTCAGCTAAACGCCACTAAAACAGAGGTATTGGTCGTCGGGAAGGGAGTGGAGCTGTGGGGTGACCACTGGTGGCCTCCAGAGTTGGGTCCCACTCCGATCCCGGTATCGGAAGTGAAAAATCTGGGGATATGGCTGGATGCGGGCCTCTCTTTTATAGGCCATACGAAAAGAACTGCGGCCTGCTGTTTCGGTCTTCTGAGGGGCTTGAGACCTGTTCTCAAGTTCTTTGACGCCCCGACCAGGCAGCTGGTGATCCAGGCCACTATCATCTCTCGCCTGGATTATGCCAGCTCTCTCCTGGCTGGGGCCAATCAGGCTGAACTAACCCGATTACAACGGGTTCAGAATGCTGCGGCGAGGGCGATCGTCGGCTTACCAAGATTTTGTTCAGTGACAGGTGTCCTTCGCTCCCTACACTGGCTTCCGGTTAGGAAGCGTATTCTCTTTAAAGTCCTGTGCCTCGCTTTTAAAATCTTGAGAGGTACAGGCCCGGAAATCCTGTCGAATTGTCTGTCTTTCTATGTTCCCGCCCGTTGCCTCCGCTCCCAAGGTCTGGCCCTTGCGGTGGTTCCCAGATTCAGGCTTAGCCGTATGGGAGGCCGCTCGTTTCGGGTATTGGCTGCGTCAGCATGGAACTCCTTGCCTGTTGAAATCCGCTTGCTTGAGGACCTTCTGACTTTCCGGAAGGCGATAAAAACCTTCCTGTTTTAGTTGTCTTTGTCCCTGCTCCTGTTTTAGCTGTTTATTTGCCTCTTTTTACATCCCGTTGTGTTACGAGCTACCTTGTCTTTGCGCCGGGACGCTCCTTGGCTGGAGTCGCTGCGCGCACAATAAATAGACGTAACATAACATAACATAACATAACCTAGACACCTATGGATGGCGTCCAGTTTGGTAGCCATGAGGTCGAACCCCACCCGCACCTGCTCAGCCGTCTCCCTCTGGCCCTCCAGCTCACTGTGTTGGAAGGCCATGTGTGGTCTTGGGGGTCTTGGGAGACTGCCGGGGCTGTGGGTGCCTCCTGCTGGGTGATTTGGGTGGTGGATGGGGTCTCCTCGATGCAGCTGGGCTGCCTTGATCCTGGAGGTGAGTTGCGGATGATATCGATGATGTTTTGGAGGGATTGGGTGTCGATGCTGGTGGTGTCCTCCTCGTCATCAGTGAAGAGTGGCTGGGACTGCTGTGCAGGAGGTGTTGATGGTGCCTCTGCAATGTGAAGGGGAGATAGTGTATTACAATGTGTCCACATGTATGTAGCCGCATGGTACATGTTGCAATTCAGACAGCATGGCATTGTACATTGTGAAAGTCTGTAGATCAGGGCCATGACCCAAAGTCATTGTGGGTGTGCACTGTGCTCTGCTTGATTGTGCATGTGTGCCATTGTGGCCATCTCCACCCATCCCCCTAGTACCTGGTGGTCACTCACACTGTTGCGGTTGTGTTGTGTCCTGTCAAGCAGTGTCCGGTCCCCCGACTCCGGCCACAGTCTCCACAATGATGACTGTTGACACCAGCTCCTCGATGTCATCCAGCACGAGCTGTGGCGCTGGGCTCCCACCTCCAGTCTGCATTGCTGCCTTCTGGTTGGCTGCAAGTTTCTCCTTGGTCTTGCACTTGATGTCAAAGCATCGCCTCTTGGCTTAGTCCATTGACCTATTGTGCTCTCCGACGGTATTCACCTTGTCCACGATGTCCCGCCATATCCCATTTTTGGTGCCCAATGACACGGAGGTAACGAACGGTGTTCCATCACCTCCGTTATCAGGATCCTGTTTTCCTGCGGATTGAACTTTGTCTTCCTCTTCTTCTTGTCCTTGCTCTTCCCTGTCCCCAAGGTCCCTGGCTGGTCGTCCGGGGTGCTTGTGGGGTTGCGCTCGTCCTCTGCGCCTGCTCTGGCTGCCTCCATGGTGGTTGGGTGTTGGTCAGTTTGTGTTTGAGTGTTTTTTCTATGTATATAGTGATTTTTCCCACCTGCCATGTGTGTATTTCAGGCCTGGTACTGCTTGGCTCTGATTTCCACATCAAGCTTTGGCCCATCGCATGTTTTTTCGCGTTGAGGTTTGTGTTTTTTATCTATGTCAAGGCGGTTGTATCGCAGACATTGGCCATGGTTTTGGCAGACTATCGCATGGTACTGCCTTGTTGTGAATTGCACATTGACACAGGTTTATTTTCCCATGATAGGCTGCGATGTGTAAAGTTGCGGTAGCATTTTTGGGTTATGGTTAGCACACGTTCTTGTGAATGTACCCCTAGATATACTGTATCTGGATTATGACACTGATACTAATGAGCTTCTTCTCCAAACATTGAAACAGTCCCATGATAAATATTGTGCCACTTCTTGCGTATTTCATATAAACTGGAGTTTTAAATTCACTGGTGTTAATTTCAACAGATCTTCCAAATTAATTGTTTAACTTCAAAGAGTGAAGACATGCCGCACCCTGGAGAAGAATTGGAGAAAAGAACCAACTTCAGACAACATGGACTCCCTCAAGACAGCCACCCGCAAACACCACCAACTGATCCGATCCGCCAAGAAATCAGCACTTAAGAACCGTCTCGACAACAATTCTCATAACAGCAAGGAACTCTTCAATAATGTCAAAGAATTCACCAACCCCTCCGCAGCATCCAACGACATCACTAACTCCCAAGACCTCTGCGATGCGCTATCCTCCTTCTTCTACAACAAAATTGCCGACATCCACAACAGCTTCAAGAATACTCCCAATGACCAACTCACCCCACCCACTTCAGATCCCACCCCTCCAACTAACTACCTCAACTCCTGGAACCCAATCACCATTGAAGACACCATTCGCCTCATGAACTCAATCCACTCTGGCTCACCTTCTGACCCCTGCCCCCACTTCATCTTCAACAAAGCTGACTCCATCATCGCTCCACAACTCCGCGATGTCATCAACTGCTCCTTCGACTCCGCCACCTTTCCAGAAATATGGAAACACGCCGAACTCAGCGCCCTTCTGAAAAAACCAACAGCAGACCCCGCAGATCTGAAAAACTACCGACCCATTTCCCTACTCCCTTTCCCGGCCAAAGTCATTGAGAAAGCCGTAAATAGCCAACTAGCAGCATTCCTTGAATCCAACAACTCCCTGGATCCCTCACAGAACGGCTTTCGAGCCAAACACAGCACCGAAACCGCCCTCATTGCGGCGACCGACGACATCCGAGCACTCCTGGACAACGGTGAAACAGTGGCCCTCATTCTACTCGACCTCTCCGCCGCCTTCGACACTGTCTGTCACAACACCCTCATACAACGCCTCAACAACATCGGCATACAAGGAAAAGCCTTGGACTGGATCATCTCATTCCTAACCGGGAGAACACAGAGAGTCCGACTCCCCCCATTCTACTTAGAGCCCACCGAAGTCATCTGTGGCGTACCTCAAGGCTCCTCACTCAGTCCCACCCTCTTCAACGTCTACATGAGTCCCCTCGCCTCCATCGCACGTCAACACAACCTCAACATCATCTCCTACGCCGACGACACCCAGCTAATCCTTTCCCTCACCAAAGACCCCAACACCGCCAAAAACAACCTTCACGAAGGTATGAAAGAAGTAGCCGAATGGATGAAACAGAGCCGCTTAAAACTCAACTCAGACAAGACGGAGGTGCTCATCCTAGGATCCTCCCCCTCAGCTTGGGACGACTCCTGGTGGCCTTCCGCTTTGGGATCTGCGCCCACACCCACAGACCATGCACGTAACCTTGGCTTCATTCTAGACTCCTCCCTCTCAATGTCCAGACAAGTCAACGCCGTATCGTCCTCCTGCTTCAACGTCCTTCGCATTCTCAAAAAGATCTTCCGCTGGATCCCCCTCGAAACAAGAAAGACTGTCACCCATGCACTGGTCACGAGTCGACTGGACTATGGCAACACACTCTACGCCGGAATTACAACAAAATTGCAGAAAAAACTCCAGCGCATCCAAAACGCATCAGCGAGACTCATATTAGACATCCCGCGCCAAGAGCACATCACCGGTCACTTAAAAAACCTCCACTGGCTTCCCGTCAACAAAAGAATTACTTTCCGCCTTCTTACCCACGCACACAAATCCCTTTATAATCTAGGACCCGAATGCCTCAACACCCGACTGTCCTTCTACTATCCCACCCGCCAACTAAGATCATCCAATCAAGCCCTCGCCGCAGTCCCGCGCATCCGAAAAACCACCATGGGTGGCAGATCCTTCTCCTTCCTGGCTGCCAAGACCTGGAACTCACTCCCCACCCACCTCCGCCTTACTCAGAATCACATCTCCTTCAGAAAAGAACTGAAAACATGGCTATTCGATAAAAAGTAAACCCCTCCCTCCAGCGCCTTGAGACCCTCTGGGTGAGTAGTGCGCTTTATAAATTCCTGAACTTGAACTTGAACTTGTAGCACTTCTTGCAGTTTCAGTTTCATTGTTACTTTTCTCTATCAGTAAATGCAGTAGAGAAGGAATTGTTTTTTAACGTGATTTCTCTATTGTTCCACTTCTAATTTTTGTAGTAGGTTAAACTATTTTCTTTCTTTATGACTACTTGAAAGACTAGTTGACCTTTCCCTGGTGCTAATTACAAGTCTTCAAAAATGATAATATGTTTACCTTCAATGAGTGTGTCATACTTTGCTTGTAGCACTTCTTGAATTTTTATAAAATTCCTAGTCAAAATCCAATTTTATACTATGCTTATGTTGTTAATAATTAGTGTATTCACATTTATTTTGGCTGGCTTGTTGACTAGGCACACCAGTTAATTGTTATCATGTTCCACTGGTGACACTTAAGTCACACCTTTTTCTTAAATGAAGCTAGTCTTTCAAGAGACAGGCTCTGCATGTAAGTATATAGGGGCTTATTTATGAGAAACTAATGCAGCGCAGTGCCGCAAGTTAATTTGCTGCGCCACACTGCGTTAGTTTCGAGGCACAGGGATGCAACATATTGCTGTCAACATGTTGCATCTCTGTGCCTTTCCCTGCGCTGGCGCACAAACTGCTGCCCTATGAACGCGCAGGCACCCTTGCACCATGACTCAAGGATGCCTGGATTGTGGGGAGACTGTTTTTGTGCAGGAAGGAGCACCTTCCTGTACAAAAACAATCACTTGAAGTGATTTCCGCTTCCAATGCGTGCTGTAGAATGCAGCACACATTGAAAGAGGAAATAAAGAGGAGAAATTAAAACATTTCTCCTTGTTGCGCCTTGCTACGCCACTCCTGGTGGTGGCGTAGCATTCTGATGCATTTATTTCTAGGTTTACGATTGCTGGTAATTCTGGAAATGCCTCAGTGGACATAGGTGTTGCGTGGGAACACCCACAGCCCTCAACACGCAAAGTTTTACTTAAAATAGGGTGATATTAACGAGCACACGTAAAGCCAGGCAGGGTCGCTTTACTTGTGCTCTTAAATTTCACACATTAGGTGCGCTGCTGGTGCAACAGGCAACGTGACGCACGGACTGCGCAAAGAGCTCATAAATAAGCCTGTAGTACTTAAAAAATAAACAGGCTTGTCCGCTGATATAAAACTATTTCTGATGGGTTTTGAACATGAGTATTGATTTTCATTATGTTGGAAGACATGTACAGTTATTTGTAGTATTTCAGCAAAAATATCTATTTCAGTGGTATTCCGCAGTATATATATATATATATTATTCTGTTCCATCTGCTCCAAATTTTCCCGCCCATCCAACGGGGGTGTTGAAGCTTTGGCCAGCACAAACCACATTTCTAATTACGTAAAAAAAAGAACAGTCGCGCACTCTGGTGATGTAATATTTTAGTAGCGGGAGTAGGCCAGGGCGTGCCTACCCCCGGGACATTGCCGTTTGCTATGTCTGGGGAGGAGCACGGCTCCCGCCATGCCATAGCAAACACTGCTTTGCATCTTGGAAGCGAGAGCAGGAAAACTGCTGTCGCTTCAAAGAAGCAAAGCAGAATTGCTTTTGGGCAAGGGGAGCTGCATATTAGCAGCTCCCCTTGCCCAAGAGCAATGCAGGCTCCCGCAGGAGGCGAGGAGCTGGCAGGGACCATGGGGCATTGGAGCTCCCTGCTCCCCAACTTGAGGACCGGCCCCAGGGGATGGGCCCTCAAGTGGCCCGGGAGGATGGTCACTTAGCTTCCTCCTTTTTGATGTGTTTTTGTTTTTCAAATAGGGCCCGGCCCCGGGGGATGCGGTCCCCAGGGCCATTTTTGGCCTCAGGAGGGCCATCATTGGCCTCAGGAGGGCCACACAGCTCCCCTCCCCCCCAAGAAAACAAGCTGGCCAGGCCCCGGGGGAGGGGCCATGCCACCAGAAGTGGTCCAGGGGAGGGGGGCCATGTGGTCCCCCTCTCGGGGGAAAAAAATAATTTAAAAAGGTCCACAGACCCCGATGGAGTCCATGGGGCCAGAAGTGGCCCTGGGGAGGGGGGCTACAAGGCCCCCTCCCAGAAAAAATAAAAATAAAATGAGGCCAGGCCCCGGGAGATGGGGTCCAAGGGGCCAATAGTGGCCCAGGGAAGGGGGGCCACGTGGTCCCCTTCCTGTTTTTTTTTACATAAAAAATGCTCAGGCCTCGGGGGATGGGGTCCCCAGGGCCCACAAAATACTAAAAGAAGGGTGGCCACACAGGCCCCCTTCTAAAAATATTTTTACAAATTAAAAGCCGGCACCTCCCTGGAGGCCCGCCCCCTCCCTGTACCACTGTGCAAACGCGCCTCCTGGCGCATTCTGAATTGGGGAATTAAGTCCCCTTGAATCCTAAGGGTCCTTAGGGGCCAACTAGACCACCAGGTAACTCCAATATTTCCCACACAGTGGGATAGCTGAGGAATGGTCCGAGGCCACGCCCTTTTTTACACCACTCTGAAAACGCGCCTCTTAGCGCACTGCTGGGGGGGCGATGAGGTTCTCTTGATTCCTGAGGACCTCAGGACACAAATGGACTTCATCCCCCGAGCAGCAGTGCACCAGGAGACGAGTTTGCAGAGTGGTGTAAAAAGGGTCGTGGCTTCGGACCACTCTCAGCTATCCAGCTGTTTGGGGCTTACTGGAGGTACATGGTGGGCTAGTTGGCCCCCAGCGACCCTCAGGAAGCAAGGGGACCTCATCCTCCCAACCATGAGCGCCCAAGAGGCGTGTTTGAAGAGTGGTGGACAAAGGGGGCATGGCCTGTGTCCACCTATCAGCAACCCCACTATCTGGGGCATACTGGAAGTATCAGGTAGGCTAGTTGGCCCTTAAGGACGCCCAGCAGTGAAGTGGACTTTAATCCCCATCCAAGAGCGTGCCAGGGAGCGTGCTTGCAGAGTGGTGGCTAAAGGGGGCGTGGCCTGCTATGAGAACTTAGCAATGCTACTGTGTGGGGCTTACTGGAGGTAATAGGAGGGGTAGTTGGCCCCCAAGGTTGCCCTTGGGGGTTAACTACCCCTTCCCGTTACCTCCTCTAAGTCCAACACAGTGGGATGGCTTATAGGTCTTCGGAGGCCACACACCCCCTTTCTCCACCACTCTGCAAATGTGCGTCCTGGCACAGTACTCTTTGGGGGATTAAGTCCACTTTACTTCTGAGGGACTTTGTGGGCCAAGAAGCCCTCTTGGTACCTCCTGTAAGTCCTATGCAGTGGAATTCCTGAGCGCTGGTTGGAGACCCAGCCTCCTTTCTCCACCACTCTGCAAACCTGACTACCAGTTAAAGAAGCATTTGTAATTTAATAGGTTTTGCATTTCAAAGAGTTAGAGCTATTAGAGTTGTAAATGTAAAGGTTTTTTACTAATGTTTTTTAGAGTGGAGTGGGTGTACGTTGTGTGTAGTGGAATTATGTTGTATGTTGTGCAGTGAAATTATGTGGATAGAAAGTATGTGGTATTTGGTGTGTAGGAATTATGTAGAGTAGGATTATGTGTTATGAAGAGCAATTATGTAGTATGGTAGTCTGTGTTGTGGAGTGGTAACCTCAGGTTTAGTCTTCCTCGTTTCCATAGAAGCTAAACTATGAGCTCAATGAGACAAAAAAATAAGGAATCACAAGGAGCACTTCTGGACCTAGTCAGAGGTATGAGCAGGGCCACTGGAATTATGTGACTGTTTGGCTGCAATAACTTTCGCACAATTATACATTTTCCGCATTAGCCACATAATCCATCATCTGCTGCCTAATCTGCAGATTTGAACAAAAAAAGTCTTATTTCTAGCTCAATCAGCTCAAACATTACCAAAAATGCAGTAACAAGTGTTACAGCATGGTGGAAGGTCCTTTGTAAACCTAGAATGGTCACCTGTTAATTATTGCTAAATGTGGGTTCTAAATTGGTCAGACCCCCAGGATATAGCGGCATGAATTAGCAAATTTAGCGGCACAAATATAGGAATTTAGCGGCACAAATATGGAAATTTAGCGGCATTTTTGCGGCACTTTATTTTACTCATAATTATTAATTCTCAGCCTTAAATCAATGGAAACTGTTTTCCAGGTCCTGAAGTCTTGCCGTGCCGCAATGGGTATCAGTCTAGCTGTCCGTACTGTCTCACAGAGGACTTGCCGACAATACCTGAGCTGCTCAACTTTCTCCAGTGTGATGGGCCCCTTGCCTAGTACTTGGGCCATCTCCTTGTAAAGCTTCTCCTGAGCGTCCTCTGATGTGGTAAGGAAATATAAAGCCCATGTACACAAGTTAGCTGTGATAACACATCCTGCCAGTGAGAAGATCATGCTGTCCTCCAGCAGCTGCTTGTCGCTCAGGTTACCCTGCAGTAAAGCGTCCATGAAGATCTGTTGAGGGATGCTCTTACCGCGCCTTTCTCTCGCCTGCTTCTTCAGGACAGATTCCATCTCCATCAGGGAGTTCTCATACAGCTTTTTCCTTTCTTTTTTCCATTCAAGAACCTACCTTAGTGTATGCTCTGGGGGTCCAAATTGGAGGGACAGGGGGATACCCAAAGAAATTGAAAATATGCTACCAGTCACAGTATATGACCTGTGGAATCCACTTAGGAGCAGCAGAGGAGAAACTCATAATAAAGGCACTATACAACGTGTAATACTTCAAGGCAAATCGGGAAATCCTGGAGGGTCTGGCTAGGGCTCTGACCGTTTTTGTTTTCACGGGTGAAGGGGGCATTGGGGCACAACGTTATAACATTTACAATGTAATAGGAGTCGCATTTACGCGCGTTCAAGCTATTGTCATTGTAAATGACAATGCCATTTATTTATGTTTTAAAAACCAAATGCCTATAGCTCAAACTCACGTAAATGTGAGACCTATTGCATTGCAAATGCTTGTTTTTTTACTATTCTGCTAGGGTGACAGACATATACACAGGACATGTATGGATAGATTTTGCTGCTGCTCTGTCCTCTCTCCACCACTTTCTTGCCGCCTGACAGTTTCCAGAGTGAGACTTCTTTTCACCTGATCTGCCCCATTGGGTTCACTGCCTGCCCGCTAAGTGTCCAGTTCTGGTCCCTTGTCTCCATGGTACCCATCACCTTGCTGCCCATTAATTACCTGCCTGTATCCCATTCTGCCCCCAAGATGGTCCCTTCCTGTTTACCTTTCCTCTACTCCCTGCTTTTATCCAGTTGTCACCTCATCAACTCATATCCTGGTCTTACCTCATCACTTCACTTGATACCTGGAAAATGTCCTCTTCCCTCTTGATTTCTACCCACGCCAGGTTCTGCCCTAAGGTGCTCGCTGCCATCCCACTCCTTCCTGGCTTTGTCTTCATCTCATCTTCTTGTGCTGCCTTTTGCGCCATGATGCCCGAAACCTTTCGTCTGCCTGGACCTTACCAGTGCCAACTCTGTTACTGGGAAGCTTGCCGCCTGCCCTTCTCTCGCCTGCCACCTACATTTGTCATGTTGCCAGTACCATACCAGTTCCTTCACTGTGTTTGGCTCCCAAGATGGCCTCCTTCTGCCTGAGTTTGCTATGATAAAGGCACCCTTTTAAAATGTGAAAGAAGCATCTCCCCATGAAAAACGTAGTCACCAACAGATACTGTCTAATTGTGCGCACTGCCGATTTCGCTGGAACTTTTGTAAAAATCGTGGGATAAAATGAAATGAAATGAAATAAAGTATTTATAGAGCGCACGGTGGCCAAACGGCTTCCTGGCGCTGAGAGCTCTACTGAACAGAACAGACAGGGCCAAGGAATTTAACTGGGGTAGGCCTGGGCAAACAAAAATGTTTTAAGCGCTTTACGGAAGTGTGAAAAAATAGGGATAGAACGCATGGAAAGAGGGAGGGAATTCCAGAACCGGGGGGCAAGGACAGAGAATCTGGTTCCACCAGTGCGGGATTTGCGAAAACGGGGAATAGTGAGGAGGGCAGAGGAAGATGAACGGAGGGTACGGACAGGGGTGTGAGTGGAGATCAAGGAATTGATGAACGCTGGAGCAGAGCGATCAACAGCCCGGAAGACTAGGCATCCTAGTTTGAAAAAGGATCTCTGTAAAATGGGGAGCCAATGAAGAGATTTGAGAACAGGGGTGATATGATGTGATTTGGGAAAGTGAAAAATAAGTCGGGCAGCCTGGTTTTGGATTGCTTGAAGGCGACGGGTTTCGTAGGCGGCAATACCCACGAACAAGCTGTTTCCATAATCAAGGCGGGAGGTAATGAGGGCCGAAATAATAATTTTGAGGGAATCAAGGGAAAAAAAACGGGAGATCTTACGAATCAATCGGAGGGAAAGAAAGCAGGAGGACACTACAGAACTAACCTGGCCGTGCATTGAAAGGTCATGACTGACCCTAATGCCCAGCGTTTTAACAGAGGGAACAGGGATAGGGGGGGGGACCAAAGATAGGGGGCCAAAAAGCAGAGGACCAGGGGCTGGATGAGCCACCAGTCAAAACAAGCTCAATCTTATCTGGGTTGAGCTTGAGATGATTGGCGCTCATCCACCCAGAAATAAAAACCAGAGTGGAGCGAAAGAAGGGTAGGGAGTGGGGGGAGGAAAGATCAAAAACGAGCTGGAGGTCGTCGGCGTAATTATACACAGAGACCCCCAAGTCGAGGAGAGAAACAATAAGGGGACGGATGTAAAGATTGAAGAGGAGAGGGGAAAGAGAGGAACCTTGGGGAACCCCACATGACACCGGGAGGGGAGAAGCAGAGAAGCCAGAGAGGTGAACAGCTTGTGAGCGCCCAAGAAGAAAGGACGTGATCCAGGAGAGAGCAGGGCCCCGAATGCCCGCTGCGCTGACACGGTCAAGAAGGATGGAATGATCGACCGTGTCAAACGCAGCGGACAGATCCAGAAGAACCAAGGCTTGAGGGGAGTTGGTGTCGGCCTTGGCCTTCAGCTCGTCAAGGACCGCGAGCACCACTGACTCGGTCGAGTGGCCCGAGCGGAAGCCAGCTTGGTGGGACGCGAGGAGGTTGTTCTGCTCGATATAAGAGGAAAGACAGGAAGTGACATAGCTTTCGAGAATTTTAGCAAGATAGGGAAGAAGAGAGATGGGTCTGAAATTAGAAGGGAGGGAAGAATCAAGACCAGGTTTTTTGAGGATGGGAAAAACAATTGCAGATTTAAATGAAGAAGGGACCAAGCCAGTTGAAAGGGAAGCATTAAGAAAAGAAAGAGGAGTGGTAGGGCAAGTGGTGAAAAGAGTTCTGAGCACACAGGCCGGGGCACAATCGGCAGGGGAGCCAGACTTAACTTTGATAAGTAGGGCTAAAAAAGAATCCAAGGAAATGGGCGGGAAGGAAGCGAAAGAAGAGTTAGGTACAGGAAGGGCAGAATGAAGGGGAGGGGAGGGAGTGGAAGGGATGTTGAATTTAATTTTAGCGATCTTCTCGATAAAGAAGTCGTTTAAAGAAGAACAGAGGGCCTGGGAAGGGATGAGCTTGGGGCAGACACGGTCAGAGGTGGCCAGATTGGTGACCAAGGAAAAAATCTCTTTAGATTTATTAGCAGATAGTACTACCTGCTCAGAGAAGTACTTGGTCTTAGACGCAAGGATAGCTTTCTTATAATCCTTGAGGAGGCGTTTATATTTAGCCTTAAGATCGGGGCAATAGCTGCGGCGCCACAGACGCTCAGAGCGTCTAAGTTCCAATTTAAGGGCCTTGAGTTCAGAATTGAACCACCTATGGGCCTCATGTGGGCGAACAGACTTAACTATTTTAAGAGGCGCAACTAAATCACACCCAGGAGATAGCCAGTTGCTGACTGCGTCGGCCTGAAGATCAAGAGAAAGGCCGTTGAGGTCAGGAAGGGAAGAAGCCAAGGAAAGGGAAAGAGAAGGGAGGTCCACATGGTTCCAGCTGCGTGCAAAGATATTCTTGGGGCGAGAAGATTTGTGAGGGGAGCCAAGATTAATAGTAAAGAAAATGAGAGAGTGATCAGACCAAGTGCAAGGAAAGATACTAGGGGGAGAGACGATGTCCTGAGATGACCATACTTGGTCCAAAGTGTGTCCAAGATTATGGGTGGGAGCAGACACATGAGACAGGAGGTTAAGACACGAAAGGGTAGCCGTGAAGTCCTTGGATGCCAGATCCTCCCTAGGATCGGCAGGCCAATAATTGAAGTCTCCCAGCAGGAGGACCGAGGAGTTGTTGACTACTAAGGTAGCAAGGAGTTCCTGCAGGGAGGCCACAAACAAAGGCATGCTCGAGGGTGGGCGGTACACCAGGACAACTGTCAGAGGGGCGGGAAGGTTGGTGGAGCGGGCGACCAAAAAATCCACTCCAACTATGGAAGATTGAGGGAGAAGCTGGAATTGAAGACTGTCCCGAGCAATCATGGCTACACCCCTCCGATCTTGCCGTCAGGGCGGTCAGCCCGGAGGGCATAGTAGGAATCGGGGAGGATGGCCAGGATATCAGGGAGTGAAGCCTCCGAGAACCAAGTTTCTGTTAGGAACAGAATGTCAGGGGAATCAGAGGTAAGAAGGTTAAATAATTCCAGTTGATGTTTGCCTGCTGAACGGGTGTTAAGAAGGCAGGCAGAGGCAATGTGGGAAGAGGGAGGTATAGTGATAGGAGACATAGGGTCCTGGGAGAGCAAGGAGGGGATAGCACGAGGGAAAGTGACACTATCTGAATAGGGGACAAAGATGCCTAGGAGAGTGAGGTACTGCGTAAGGGAATAGGGAAGGGGCACATCAGCAGAGCAGGAAAGAAGTTGGACAGAGGAATATACTAGTAAAGGGGCAGGGGTCGTGGCCCCTGGTCCCGGCCCGTCGCGGACGGGCGCAGACTGGCTTAACTTAGGCGCAACTTCGGCGCGCCTTCGTCCCTCTTCCTTCTTTCTGCACCACTGTTGCTTCTTTCTGTACCCCTCGTGCCTCTTTCTGCACCTTTCTTGACTCTCTCTGCACCTCTGTTCCTTCTTTCTGCACCCCTTTTCCCTCTTTCTGCACCTTTCTTGTCTCTCTCTGCACCTCTGTTCCTTCTTTCTGCACTTCTTTTGTTTCTTCCTACAGCTCTCTTGCTTCTTTCTACACTCGCTTGCCTCTTTCTTACCCCCTCTTCCATCTTTCTGTTCCCCTCTTGCCTCTTTCTGCACCCCTGTTCCTTTTTTCTGCACTTCTGTTGTTTCTTTTTGCAACTTTCTTGCTTCTTTCTGTACCTCTCTTGCCTATTTCTTCATCCCTTTCTGCACTTCTCTTGCTTCTTTCTGCACCCCTTGTGCCTTTTTCGGTACCCCTTTTCCCTCTTTCTGAACCTTTCTTGTCTCTCTCTGCACCTCTGTTCCTTCTATCTGTACTTCTTTTGTTTCTTTCTACAGCTCTCTTGCTTCTTTATACACTCGCTTGCCTCTTTCTATACCCCTCTTCCCTCTTTCTGCAACCCCTATTGCATCTTTCTGCACCCCTGTTGCCTCTTTCTGCATCCCTCTTTCCTCTTTTTGCACCTCTGTTCCTTCTTTCTGCACTTCTTGTTTCTTTCTGCACCCTTCTTCCTTTGTTTGCATCCTTCTTGCCTCTTTCTGCAGTTCTCTTGTCATTTTCTGTACTTCTCTTGCCATAGCAAACACTGCTTTGCATCTTGGAAGCGAGAGCAGGAAAACTGCTGTCGCTTCAAAGAAGCAAAGCAGAATTGCTTTTGGGCAAGGGGAGCTGCATATTAGCAGCTCCCCTTGCCCAAGAGCAATGCCGGCTCCCGCAGGAGGCGAGGAGCTGGCAGGAACCATGGGGGCATTGGAGCTCCCTGCTGTCCCCAACTTGAGGACCGGCCCCAGGGGATGGGCGCTCAAGTGGCCCGGGAGGATGGTCACTTAGCTTCCTCCTTTTTGATGTGTTTTTGTTTTTCAAATAGGGCCCGGCCCCGGGGGATGCGGTCCCCAGGGCCATTTTTGGCCTCAGGAGGGCCATCATTGGCCTCAGGAGGGCCACACAGCCCCCCTCCCCCCAAAACAACAAGCTGGCCAGGCCCCAGGGGAGGGGCCATGCCACCAGAAGTGGTCCAGGGGAGGGGGGCCATGTGGCCCCCCTCTCGGGGGAAAAAAATAATTTTAAAAGGTCCACAGACCCCAATGGAGTCCATGGGGCCAGAAGTGGCCCTGGGGAGGGGGGCTACTAGGCCCCCTCCCTGAAAAAATAAAAATAAAATGAGGCCAGGCCCCGGGAGATGGGGTCCACGGGGCCAATAGTGGACCAGGGAAGGGGGGCCACGTGGTCCCCTTCCTGTTTTTTTTTACATAAAAAATGCTCAGGCCTCGGGGGATGGGGTCCCCAGGGCCCAAAAAATACTAAAAGAAGGGTGGCCACACAGGCCCCCTTCTAAAAATATTTTTAAAAATTAAAAGCCGGCACCTCCCTGGAGGCCCGCCCCCTCCCTGTACCACTGTGCAAACGCGCCTCCTGGCGCATTCTGAATTGGGGAATTAAGTCCTCTTGAATCCTAAGGGTCCTTAGGGGCCAACTAGACCACCAGGTAACTCCAATATTCCCCACACAGTGGGATAGCTGAGGAATGGTCCGAGGCCACGCCCCTTTTTACACCACTCTGAAAACGCGCCTCTTAGCGCACTGCTGGGGGGGCGATGAGGTTCTCTTGATTCCTGAGGACCTCAGGACACAAATGGACTTCATCCCCCGAGCAGCAGTGCACCAGGAGACGAGTTTGCAGAGTGGTGTAAAAAGGGTCGTGGCTTCGGACCACTCTCAGCTATCCAGCTGTTTGGGGCTTACTGGAGGTACCTGGTGGGCTAGTTGGCCCCCAGCGACCCTCAGGAAGCAAGGGGACTTCATCCTCCCAACCATGAGCGCCCAAGAGGCGTGTTTGCAGAGTGGTGGACAAAGGGGGCATGGCCTGTGTCCACCTATCAGCAACCCCACTATCTGGGGCATACTGGAAGTATCAGGTAGGCTAGTTGGCCCTTAAGGACGCCCAGCAGTGAAGTGGACTTTTATCCCCATCCAAGAGCGTGCCAGGGAGCGTGCTTGCAGAGTGGTGGGGAAAGGGGGCATGGCCTGCTATGAGAACTTAGCAATGCTACTGTGTGGGGCTTACTGGAGGTAATAGGAGGGGTAGTTGGCCCCCAAGGTTGTCCTATTCTATTCTATTCTAAGGTTTTGGTAAAGCGCAAACAGCTGCCCCAGCAAAGAGGCGTCCCGGCGCTAATGAAAAACACAGAATCCCATCTGAGCAAGGAGAGGAGAAAAAGAGATGAACTAAGCAGAGGGGAACAGGAGGGTTTTAATAGCCTTTCGGAAAGTGGGGAGGCTATCCAGGGAGCGGATATTGCGAGGTAGAGCATTCCAAAGCTTGGCTCCCAAGACCCTAAAGGAACGTCCTCCAATACGGCAAAGCTTTATGCGGGGAACGTTCAGTAAGTATTGGTTAGAGGACCGCAGATCACGTCGTGGAACGTAAGGAGTTAGGAGGGTTTGTAGGAGAGTAGGACTTCCCAGTTTAAAGATTTTGAAGATCATGATGAGGGCTTTGAAATGAATTCTGGAGTCAACGGGTAGCCAATGCAATTTGCGGATCGTAGCCCTAACCGAGCATCTGCGGGGAAGGCCGACCAGAGCTCTTGCCGCCGCATTTTGCACACGCTGCAGTCGTGCTATTTCTCCTTTGTTGGCGCCTAAGAGGAGGACATTAGCGTAGTCCAAGCGAGAAAGGATTGTCGCTTGGCTGATAAGTTGGCGGACCTTAGCGTCAAAGAAGCCGAGTATAGGGCTGAGACTCCTCAACAGACCAACACAAGTGGCGGCCACTCGCTTGGTGTGAGTCTGATAGCTGAGAGATGCATCCATCCAGACTCCTAGATTTTTTACTAGGGACTTGGGAGGGGGAGTGGGGCCTAGGGATGACGGCCACCAGTGCTCATTCCAAAGGCTGGTGTTCTTGCCAAGGAGCAGCACTTCCGTTTTTCCCGCTTTAAGCTGTAAATAGTTATCCGTCATCCATTGGGCACTGCCGCAAGGCCATCCCTGAATCTAGATGCCGCGATGGAAGGGCCTTCCGTGAGGGTGATGGCCAGCTGGGTGTCGTCAGCATACGACACCAGCGTCAGCCCCCATTCTTTGGCCACTGCTGCAAGTGGCTGCACGTAAAGGTTATAGAGGGAGGGGCTCAACACAGAGCCCTGAGGGACTCCCTGTGCAGTGGGGTGGGGTTTAGATAAGAATGGGGGAGCTGAAACCCGGAAGGATCTGTCCTTGAGGAACGAGCGGAACCATGTCAGGGCAAGGCCAGAAACTCCTATCATCGCCAGACGTTTAAGAAGGATGTCATGGGATACCGTTTCAAAGGCTGCGCTGAGGTCAAGAAGAATCAGCGCAGCACTTTGACCGGAATCTAAGATCGTCCGGAGGTATTCGGACGTAGCCAGGAGGGCGGACTCCGTACTGTGGCCCGGTCTGAACCCATTTTGGGATGGGTCAAGGTTGTTATTCTGGTTCATATGTTGGGACAGGATACTATTTACATGGGCCTCTGCAAGTTTGGACAGCCATGGGAGCAGAGATATGGGTCGGAAGTTTTCCGGCTTAGATGGATCTAGAGTGTTTTTTTTTATAATGGGTGAAACCCAAGCTTGTTTCCAGGCTATCGGAACACTAGCTGAGGAGAAGGAAAGATTGAGTATGACAGCCATAGAAGGCAAGAAGAAATCGAGCGAGTCCAAGAAGTGAGTAGGGCTCATAGGGTCCGCACGGGAGCCTGATTTCACCTTTCTGCACAGTTTAGTAAGGTCGTCAAGAGAAATGTCAGGAATTTGCATTAGAAGAGTACAGTTAAAGGTGCAATCAGTGGGGTTGATAGGATTAAGGGAGTGTTGAGAGAATGTTTTGTAAATATTTTGAACTTTCTCTATAAAGTACGTGGCGAGATCCTCACATTGTTGTGCAGGCGAAATACTGGGGGAGGGTGACCTAGTGCTCTGAAGTTCTTGAACTAGTTTGAAAACTATTTTAGCAGGGTTGGGACTCGAATTGATTTTGTCTGCGTAAAAAGCTGCGCGTGCCGTGTGGATAGCTTTATGATACAATTTTTGTTTAGATGTATAGTTAATTTTGTCCTCACTGTTAAATTCTCTTCTCCAGAGACGCTCTGCTTTTTTACAGTCCTTGCGCATGGATTTAAGGGTGTCATTGTACCAAGGGTTAGATGGTGATGTACGCCCTTTGGTCCATTTAGCTGGGATAAGAGCATCTAGTCCACCCGTAATCCAGTCAGTAAAAGCGCTATAGGTCTTATTAATGTCCTGGTTTGTCCCCGGTTGGAATTCACCAAGGGTGGCGTGGAGATCACTGGTGGATAGTTTGTGCCATGGTCTTTTAAGGCGGCGGGTTGGTTCGATTTTATGCGTACGACCATTGACTAGTACAGTCAGTTTAATGAGGTAGTGGTCCGTCATCCCATTGGTATGAGCAGCTCTGTTATGACCTCCTGAATGTTGGTAAAGACCGGATCTAAGGTATGTCCGGCTAGATGTGTTGGAGCCTGAATTAGGGAATTAAGCTGTAGGGCAGACAGATCTGCAAGGAGGTTTTTAATAGTAGAGTCGCTAGACAGATCAAAATGAAGATTGAGGTCACCTAATATGGTGAAATTGGCAGATTTGGTCACTAGTGCGTTTGCTACCTCAAGGAGAGCTTCGATAAATCTAGAAGCAGATCCAGGTGGGCGGTAGATGTAAAGGCCAGACAAGGCAAAGTGAGGGCTGGTTGTAATTTTAAAGCGAGCGTATTCCTTGGGGGTTAACTACCCCTTCCCGTTACCTCCTCTAAGTCCAACACAGTGGGATGGCTTATAGGTCTTCGGAGGCCACACACCCCCTTTCTCCACCACTCTGCAAACGTGCCTCTTGGCACAGTACTCTTTGGGGGATTAAGTCCACTTTACTCCTGAGGGACTTTGGGGGCCAAGAAGCCCTCTTGGTACCTCCTGTAAGTCCTATGCAGTGGAATTCCTGAGCGCTGGTTGGAGACCCAGCCTCCTTTCTCCACCACTCTGCAAACCTGACTACCAGTTAAAGAAGCATTTGTAATTTAATAGGTTTTGCATTTCAAAGAGTTAGAGCTATTAGAGTTGTAAATGTAAAAGTTTTTTACTAATGTTTTTTGGAGTGGAGTGGGTGTACGTTGTGTGTAGTGGAATTATGTTGTATGTTGTGCAGTGAAATTATGTGGATAGAAAGTATGTGGTATTTGGTGTGTAGGAATTATGTAGAGTAGGATTATGTGTTATGAAGAGCAATTATGTAGTATGGTAGTCTGTGTTGTGGAGTACTCAGGTTTAGTCTTCCTCGTTTCCATAGAAGCTAAACTATGAGCTCAATGAGACAAAAAAATAAGGAATCACAAGGAGCACTTCTGGACCTAGTCAGAGGTATGAGCAGGGCCACTGGAATTATGTGACTGTTTGGCTGCAATAACTTTCGCACAATTATACATTTTCCGCATTAGCCACATAATCCATCATCTGCTGCCTAATCTGCAGATTTGAACAAAAAAAGTCTTATTTCTAGCTCAATCAGCTCAAACATTACCAAAAATGCTGTAACAAGTGTTACAGCATGGTGGAAGGTCCTTTGTAAACCTAGAATGGTCACCTGTTAATTATTGCTAAATGTGCGTGCTAAATTGGTCAGACCCCCCAGGATATAGCGGCATGAATTAGCAAATTTAGCGGCACAAATATGGGAATTTAGCGGCACAAATATGGAAATGTAGCGGTATTTTTGCGGCACTTTATTTTACTCATAATTATTAGTTCTCAGCCTTAAATCAATGGAAACTGTTTTCCAGGTCCTGAAGCCTTGCCGTGCCGCAATGGGTATCAGTCTAGCTAGCCGTACTGTCTCACAGAGGACTTGCCGACAATACCTGAGCTGCTCAACTTTCTCCAGTGTGATGGGCCCCTTGCCTAGTACTTGGGCCATCTCCTTGTAAAGCTTCTCCTGAGCGTCCTCTGATGTGGTAAGGAAATATAAAGCCCATGTACACAAGTTAGCTGTGATAACACATCCTGCCAGCGAGAAGATCATGCTGTCCTCCAGCAGCTGCTTGTCGCTCAGGTTACCCTGCAGCAAGGCGTCCATGAAGATCTGTTGAGGGATGCTCTTACAGCGCCTTTCTCTCGCCAGCTTCTTCAGGACAGATTCCATCTCCATCAGGGAGTTCTCATACAGCTTTTTCCTTTCTTTTTTCCATTCAAGAACCTACCTTAGTGTATGCTCTGGGTGTCCAAATTGGAGGGACAGGGGGATACCCAAAGAAATTGAAAATATGCTACCAGTCACAGTATATGACCTGTGGAATCCACTTAGGAGCAGCAGAGGAGAAACTCATAATAAAGGCACTATACAACGTGTAATACTTCAAGGCAAATCGGGAAATCCTGGAGGGTCTGGCTAGGGCTCTGACCGTTTATGTTTTCACGGGTGAAGGGGGCGTTGGGGCACAACGTTATAACATTTGCAATGTAATAGGAGTCGCATTTACCCGCGTTCAAGCTATTGTCATTGTAAATGACAATGCCATTTATTTATGTTTTAAAAACCAAATGCCTATAGCTCAAACTCACGTAAATGTGAGACCTATTGCATTGCAAATGCTTGTTTTTTTACTATTCTGCTAGGGTGACAAACATATACACGGGACATGTATGGATGGATTTTGCTGCTGCTCTGTCCTCTCTCCACCACTTTCTTGCCGCCTGACAGTTTCCAGAGTGCGACTTCTTTTCACCTGATCTGCCCCATTGGGTTCACTGCCTGCCCGCTAAGTGTCCAGTTCTGGTCCCTTGTCTCCATGGTACCCATCACCTTGCTGCCCATTAATTACCTGCCTGTATCCCATTCTGCCCCCAAGATGGTCCCTTCCTGTTTACCTTTCCTCTACTCCCTGCTTTTATCCAGTTGTCACCTCATCAACTCATATCCTGGTCTTACCTCATCACTTCACTTGATACCTGGAAAATGTCCTCTTCCCTCTTGATTTCTACCCACGCCAGGTTCTGCCCTAAGGTGCTCGCTGCCATCCCACTCCTTCCTGGCTTTGTCTTCATCTCATCTTCTTGTGCTGCCTTTTGCGCCATGATGCCCGAAACCTTTCGTCTGCCTGGACCTTACCAGTGCCAACTCTGTTACTGGGAAGCTTGCCGCCTGCCCTTCTCTCGCCTGCCACCTACATTTGTCATGTTGCCAGTACCATACCAGTTTAGCTCCCAAGATGTCCTCCTTCTGCCCGAGTTTGCTATGATAAAGGCACCCTTTTAAAATATGAAAGAAGCATCTCCCCATGAAAAACGTAGTCACCAACAGATACTGTCTAATTGTGCGCACTGCCGATTTCGCTGGAACTTTTGTAAAAATCGCAGGATTTTTACAAAAGTGCCAATTTCGCAGCAAACCGCGAAATTGTGATATCCTGGAGGGTCTGACTAATGGTGTGCAAGCCAATCTTGCTTCTTTCTGCGCCTCTCTTGCCTCTTTCTGCATTTCTGTTGCTTCTTTCTGCACCTTTCCTTCTTTTTCTGCACTTCTCTTGCCACTTTCTGCACACCTCTTCTACTTTCTGTACCTCTTTTGCCTCTTTCTGCACCTCTGGTGCCTCTTTCTGCATCTCACTTGCTTTTTGTGTACCCCTTTCCTCTTTCTGCACCTCTCTTGCTTTCTGCACCCCTCTTCCCTCTTTCTGCACCATCCTGCCTCTTTCTGCACCTCTCTTGCTTCTTTCTGCACTTCTTTTGTTTCTTTCTGCACCCCTCTCGCCTCTTTCTCTATCCCTCTTCTCCATTTTGCATGTCTGTTGCTTCTTTCTGCACTTCTCCTAACTCTTTCTCCACCCCTCTTTCGTATTTCTGCATCTCCGTTGCTTCTTTCTGCAGTTATCTTGAGTCTTTCTGCATCTCTGTTGCTTCTTTCTGTACCTCTATTGCCCCTTTCTGATCTCCTCTTTTCTCTGTCTGCACCTCTGTTCCTTCTTTCAGTACTTCTTTTGTTTCTTTCTGCAACTTTCTTGCTTCTTTCTGCACCCCTCTTGCCCCTTTCTCCATCCCTTTTCCCTCTTGCTTTTTTCTGTACCTCTCCTGCCCCTTTCTGCACCCCTCTTTCCTCTTTCTGTATCTCTTTTGATTTTTTCTGTACCTCTATTGCTTCTTTCTGGACCCCTCTTGCCACTTTCTACACCCCTGTTCCCCCTGTTTGCATCTCTGTTGCTTCTTTTTATACTTCGTGTGCCTCTTTTTCCACCCCTCATCCCTCTTTCTACTCCTCTGTTGCTTCTTTCTGCTCCCCTCGTGCCTCTTTCTGTACCTCTGTTCTTTTTTTCTGCACTTCTGTTGTTTCTTTCTGCAACTTTCTTGCGTCTTTCTGTACCTCTCTTGCTTCTTTCTGTACCCCTCTTGCCTATTGCTCATCCCTCTTCCCTCTTTCTGCACCACTGTTGCTTCTTTTTGTACCTCTCTTGCCCCTTTCGGCACCCCTCTTCCCTCTTTCTGTACCTCTGTTGCTTCTTTCTGCACTTCTCTTGCTTCTTTCTGTACCCCTCGTGCCTCTTTCTGCACCTTTCTTGTCTCTTTCTGCACCTCTGTTCCTTCTTTCTGCATCCCATTTCCCTCTTTCTGCACCTTTATTGTCTCTCTCTACACCTCTGTTCCTTCTTTCTGCACTTCTTTTGTTTCTTTATACAGCTATCTTGCTTCTTTCTACACTCACTTGCCTCTTTCTTAACCCCTCTTCCCTCTTTCTGTTCCCCTCTTGCCTCTTTCTGCACCCCTGTTCCTTGTTTCTGCACTACTGTTGTTTCTTTTTGCAACTTTCTTGCTTCTTTCTGTACCTCTCTTGCCTATTTCTCCATCCCTTTCTGCACTTCTCTTGCTTCTTTCTGCCCCCCTTGTGCCTCTTTCTGCACCCCTTTTCCCTCTTTCTGACCCTTTCTTGTCTCTCTCTGCACCTCTGTTCCTTCTATCGGTACTTCTTTTGTTTCTTTCTACAGCTCTCTTGCTTCTTTATACACTCGCTTGCCTCTTTCTATACCCCTCTTCCCTCTTTCTGCAACCCCTATTGCATCTTTCTGCACCCCTGTTGCCTCTTTCTGCATCCCTCTTTCCTCTTTTTTCACCTCTGTTCCTTCTTTCTGCACTTCTTGTTTCTTTCTGCACCCTTCTTCCTTTGTTTGCATCCTTCTTGCCTCTTTCTGCAGTTCTCTTGTCATTTTCTGTACTTCTCTTGCCTCTTTCTACAACTCACTTGCCTTGTTCTGCATTTCTCTTGCTTCTTTCTACGTCTCTGTTGCTTCTTTCAGAAATTTGCTTGCCTCTTTCTGCACTCCCCTTGCTTGTTTTTATACCTTTCTTGCCTCTTTCTACACCTCTCTTGCCTCTTTCTGCACCACACTAGCCTGTCTCTACAATTCTCTTGCTTCTTTCTGTACCTCTGTTGCTTCTTTCTGCACCTCTCTTGCCTCTTTCTGCAACCCTCTTCCCCCTTTCTGCAACACTCTTGCCTCTTTCTGCAGTTCTCTTGCCTCCCTTTGCACCTCTCTTGCCTCTTTCAATACTTCTCTTGCCTGTTTCAGGACCTCTCTTGCTTCTCTCTGCACCTCACTTGCTTCTTTCTGTACCCATTGTGCCTGTTTCTGTACCCCTCTTCCCTCTTTGTGCAACTCTCTTGCCTCTTTCTACAACTCTCTTCCCTCTTTCTGTACCTCTCTTGCCTCTTTCTGCACCACACTAGCCTCTCTCTGCAATTCTCTTGCTTCTTTCTGTACCTCTGCGGCTTCTTTCTGCACATCTCATGTCTCTTTCTGTACCCTTCGTGGCTCTTTCAGCACCTCTGTTGCTTCTTTTTGCAGTTCTCTTCCTTCTTTCTGCTCCCCTCCTGCCTCTTTCTGTACCCCTCTTGCCTCTTTGTGCACCACTCCTAACCCTTTCTGCATCCCTCTTGCCTTTTTAGCACCTCTGTTGGTTCTTTCTGTACTGCTCTTGCTTCTTTCTGCACCTCTGTTCCAAATGTCTGCCTCCTTCTGCCTTTTTCTGCACCCCTCTTCCCTCTTTCTACACCTCTGTTGACTCAGTCTTCCCACATGTTCCCTCTTTCTGCACCCCTTTTGCTTATTTATGCAACTTTCTTGTCTCTTTCTGCAGTTCTCTGCCTCCATCTGACCTCGCTTGCCTCATTTTGCACCTCTGTTGGTTCTTTTGCACTGCTCTTGATTCTTTCTGCACCTCTCTTGCACATGTCTGCACCCCTCGTGCCTCTTTCTGCACCCTTCTTACCTGTTTCTGTACCTCTTTTGGTAGTTTCTGTACTGCTCTTGTGTCTGGCTGCACCTCTATTGCAAAATTCTGCACCCCTCTTGCCTCTTTCTGCACCCCTCTTCCCTCTTTCTGTATCTCTCTTGCCTCTGTCTACACCCCTCTTGCCTCTTTCTGCACCTCTGTTCCTTCTTCCGATACTTCTTTTGTTTCTTTCTGCACCTCTCTCGCCTTTTTCTCTATCCCTTTTCTCCATTTTGCATGTCTGTTGCTTCTTTCTGCACTTCTCTTAACTCTTTCTCCACCCCTCTTTCCTATTTCTGCATCTCCGTTGCTTCTTTCTGCAGTTATCTTGAGTCTTTCTGCATCTGTGTTGCTTCTTTCTGTACCTCTATTGCCCCTTTCTGATCTCCTCTTGCCTCTGTCTGCACCTCTGTTCCTTCTTTCTGTAATTCTTTTGTTTCTTTCTGCAACTTTTGTGGAAAAGTAAATTTTGCCATGTTCTGTGTCCCTACGTGTCCCCCATCTTATGTTATGTGTGCATGATTAATATGCATATGTATTTCCCCATGATCGATTAAAGACGCAATTACAGTTGTGTCCATCTCTAGTATGTCAGTTTCCAGTTCTCGTGAATACTATGAATATCAGGCCTATGTAAAGTTACGTTGCCACGTTTCCCAGTGTGCACGTTATTTCATTGAAAAGTCCCCGTTTCTAGGCCTCAAAAGGGCCCGGACACCAGATTCAGCTCCTGTCTCCTGAACCCTCGCTGAGGAGCGATACAGCCCCCACCTGTATCCTCGACCCTTCACTTACTTCCTGCCCCACAGTGCCCGGCTCGGCCTGGCTCTGCCTGTTAGTCTGCCAAGAGTATGTTATGATTCTAGTTATCAGTCCAACCCTCCTTCTCTGCATTCCTAAGCTACTGAATCGCATCAATAGTTTCCGTCATTGTCTAGCCTTTACGTCTCCATGTAAGGGAAATACTGTATTTAATGGTCATTTAATATTCCTCAGCACGCACTACATGTAGAATAATGCATGCTCCAGTCTTAGAGTCTGTTAGCCTCTCCCCTCCTGACTCTTAGTTTATATCAACATGTCCTCTAAACATTAGATACTAGATAGGGTTTAGGTACATGTCGCCCTGACTCTCCAGACTTCAGTCTCTACTCCTAGCGCAGAGTTCATAGCCCCCAGCTTCTCCTAGTAACACGTCATTGTCAGTTTGCGTGCACCATTAGGTTAGAGGTCCCGGCTCCTTAGGTAGCCCCCTCCATGTTTCCGCCCTATTTATGACATATTCTGTTACGTTTACATCACATGTCCATGTATACGCCTCCTGTTACACCCACTTTCACCCTTATCTTTCGCGACTGCTATTGACCACACCCACTGCTCCGCCTATCGTATGTATTGTAATGCAACTGTTTTAGTATATATGCTTGTGTACTGTTATTAAAGTTAGCGCGCTCATTCCCTGTCCCCCCTGCAGGGCCCTGCCATCCTGTTCCCGTGCAGGTTGTCCTGTTCCTGTCCTTTATGCTGTATTAAACCTGCAAACTCCTACTACCTCGAATCTTGACTCTTATTTATTGAGCTATCTGTTATTGCTATGTCCAGTCAAACCTAGATCCGGTATTATTTATTTATATACCACATAATGGCGCCCGAACAGGAACTTGCCCTTTCCCCACGCGCCGGTGAAGCCACGCCGGCCCCCTGACCCTCTGCAGCCGTGACGGAACCATACCGTGCACGTGCAGATATTTCTGCTTCAAGTATCCCTCAGGCCTACGGAGGAGACGGAGGTTGCGGTCCAGCATCCAGACGAGGCGGTGGAGGAACGCGGCGAGTCCCGACCAGAGCCCAAGCCGAGAGTCCAAGGTCCGAGGTATCCGGAGGCCCACCCGTAACTGAAGTCCGAAGTTCGTCCGTCCGGCGTCGAAGCAGTCCAGTCCAGTCCGAGGCCTTCCGTTCTTGCTGCCCGGTGAGTACCGTTGCTGGGGTAGTATCTAGACAGGGTCAATCTAATTGTCTCTGGTCCGTGGGTTTTGGTGGTACACAGACCCAAAACGAAGTGTCCACTTCGGTGGATGCGGGTCCTGACGTGTCTCTTTATGAGACCGGTAAGTTTCGTACTGTTTTAGCAGTGCATCTAGTTTCTGTTCTAGTCAGTTCTGTTCTCGAGGAAATTCATGTATTCAGTATTCCAGGTGGTATTCTGTTCGAACTGTTATTTTAAATGTTCTTCATGTATTTTAATGTCGTGGTATGAAAGTGGTGTAATTATCGTGTTCATTTTGTATTGTATTGTGTCTAGATTACAGTTCAGTCATGCCCCTATTTTCTAAATTACGTCAGTTAAAAACTAGAAAAGGTCTGTTAGAAGCAGCAGTTCCTGTCCCGCCTAGGGACAGTCCAGGTCATTTTATGTATCAGAAGCATGGCATAAGTGCCATATTATATCTAGATTTATGGGTGGAGTACACCAAAGAGTTAGAAGAAAAGTATAGATGGCCTGTATCAGGCACATGGGATGCCGAGTGCATCATGCGAGTAGAAGAAGCATTATGGAAAAAGAAAGCCAGACAGTCACAGAAAGATGCCATCGAGTTATGGCGCAAAGAATCTCATAAAAGAACCGAAAAAGAAATCAGAAAGTCAGAATTAAGTAGAGAATCCTTAGAACGAGCCCAAGAAAGGGAACTAATCGAGATAGGTGAACGAGTTAAAACCGAACAGTCAGACAGACAGAGGAATGCCCTTATTAAGGGTATGTACCCTCTTCTTGCCGAGGGCTTGCCAAAAGCGACCCCGGAGGCATCCAGTAATTTTCCGCCACCATTAGTTCCGACCAAGCTACGTCACAAACCGACCGCAGCTGATATTTTCATCTCGTCCTACTTGGACGACACGGTTCCAGAATATGCAAATCCTGTTCCGCCAGCTCCTGTAAATAATGCCATTCCTGCTCCTCCAGACACCGGAGTACCTGCTACGGTACCCCCGGTCCAGCCTACATTACAATTTCCCACTCTGCCAGCACGAAGAGTATCAGTCGACGATTCCAGTGTAGGGGCCGCAGGAGGAGGTCCTCCTGGTACCCCGCCACCACACCAACGAGTAACGTTAGTCGAGTTACATGAACGTGCGTTACAGCGTACGCCCAAATATAAGTCCGTTGCAGAAATCCGACGAGCTCTTACTGAATACCGCTATGATCCAGTCACAGGTGATGATAGTACGGTCATATATTCCATCCGTGTAAGACGGGTGACCGGGTATCTGGACACCCTACCGAATATGAAAGAAGATCTAGACAGAATATATCGTTTCATCCGTACAGGGAATGATCCAGAAAGCATTGGTGAAGCCATGTCTCAAAGGAAAGCTGAGATCCAGCTCATGATATTAAAGTTTCTGATTAATTGTTTAATAAGGGAACAAGATTATCCGACCAAAGATCCGGCCGAAATGAGAATCCTGACAAGGTGGAGTGACAATATAGCCGAGGGTAAACACAGAACTATCAGTAGTATAGAGAGTATGTACAAGAGAATTCGTAAGGAAATAATAAAGTTACATGAACAACGTAAAGCAGCACAAGTAAGCGAGAAAGAAAATGACTCTTCTACTGAAGAGGTAGAGGACGAGAATCCCGCCAGAATAGCGTATGTAGGTAGAACTAGACTTTCCGACCGACATTCACGTCTAGACTACAAGAAAACTGTTCCTCATCCAGCACCAGAACAAAGTTCCCTAGAACAAGTATTTCAAGCTACCGATCACATTCTGAAATCACGAATCGGTTATAGTGAGTTAAGTACTATGCATGAACAAGAACTAGCCCGATCAGCAGTCCGATGGATTACTGATTCTACCACTTTTCCAGATGAAATAGTGGCACAAATGTTTCTGAAACTGCCCCCAGCCGAGCAACGACTGGTGGGTATGTATATGATCCAGCACCTCATTACTCTGTATGAGGGTCAACATTCTGATCCAGGTCCGTTACACGATGTCCTGAACGAGTTACTCCAGTATAGATGGAAAGGTCTAGGTACCGATTTAATTAGTGTTATTCTAGAACAGCGCCACAAATATAGAACGTTCCTGAACCCGCATTTTGTTCATGTCTCACCTCCAGAAAGTAAACCCTTTTATATAGACAGACAGAATCCGTTACGAGAAGTACACCCAGTTAGGACAGCGGATGGTGAAATGCAACGAGTGTTTGTTTACACTCCGATTACAAAGATGGAACTCTTAGAGATGAAGAAACTAATTCCCTGTCATGACAAAGATCCAGCAGGGTTCCACCGAGAATTAAAAGACATGCTCCGTATGGGAGAATACACGTATCCAGATATTATTAAAATGTTAAAAGTCCTGTTGCCCGCAGGCATATACGAAAAACTCAAGGAAAAAGAATGGGAGGTGGGAGAGAAAAAGATCGATTGGGCAGTTCTAGAAGCTGAAGATAAGATACGAGTACCAGGTACCGGTCTTGGAGAGAAATGTAAAGAATTACCAGAACTGTTAATACAAGTTTTGCCCAGATTATTAGCAACTAAAAAGGAAGACTGGGATGCAATCTCAGCCTGTAAACAGAAACAAGACGAAGACACTAGTGATTTTTATTCTAGATTTGAGAAATGCTTTAGTATTAACAGCGGCCTCAAGACAAGTAGTGAGTCATACCCTCATCTTTTTGTTACTAAATTAGTCGAGAATTCAAGTCCACAAGTTAAGAATCGAGTTTTGAAAGTCGAAAGTACATGGCAAGCTAGTACCCCGTCCCAAATGTTACAGATGCTTCAGTATCACCAGAATAGAATCAGAGAAGAGCAAGATCATGAAAGAAAACGTATGAAAGACACGAAAATGAAAGTACTAGTTGCACAATCTGTTCCTCAAGACAGTCAGAAGAGGGGTCCGAATCAAGCCAGTCATCCTGCAGCTCCCGTTAAAGGGACATGCAATTATTGTTAACAGCCAGGTCATTTTATAAACGAGTGTGCAGTTCTGAAACACAACATAGCTACCGGTAAGACTAAAGAAAGACCACGTCCGCCTAGACAAGAACAAGTTTCACAGACTTCTCAGCCACAGAATGCACAACAGACAGTTCCAGCGCCGCAGCCTATTGCTGCAACACAGCATGTTACACAGCAGATGTACCAGTATGCACAGTCCGAGTATCCAGAGTATCAGCCATATTCATGAAACAGCCTAGAGAGGGAGGTAGGCTTGCCTCTCATCGAGATACCGGTAGATCAAGAAGGTCCCTATGTTCATAGTCAAGTACTAGGGAAAGACAGAAAGTTTCTGATTGATACAGGGGCAAGTAGGACCACCATTAGTCACGCCGAAGTTCCAGGGGCTCCGCTCTCAGGCTCTAGAAATGTTTCCCTTGGATTTTCAGGAAAGCCTATTGTAAACGAGATATCTAAGCCAGTTACTCTAGAAGTAGGTCCATTGTCCCGCACTACTGATCTGTTACTTACGAAGTCATGTCCAGAAAATCTGTTAGGTATTAAAACACTGAAAGAATTAGGTGCAGTTATTTGCTGCTCCCCAGAGGGAATACGCCTGTTTCTACGTGACTTCAAGGGTCACTATGTATTACGAGATTTTGATCCGAGATTGTCTAATGTTCCGCAGCATCTATGGGCGCAAGGTCCAACTGATGTAGGTTATATGCAAATCACACCCCATCGTGTGACTCTCAAACCAGGTGTAGTGTTACCACGAATCAGACAGTACAGATTGCCACCTGAGGCTGTAGCAGCCTTATCCAAAATTATTGACGAGCTCATGGCTCAAGGAGTAGTTGTAAAAACTGACTCCAATGTATGTAATTCTCCGATCATTCCAGTCATGAAACGTACTGATCCAAATGCACCCCCAGTATATCGATTAGTGATTGACCTTCGAGAGCTCAATAAATGTATTATTCCCCAGTACCCAGTTGTCCCAGATATCTCTTCCCTATTGACAGCCATTGATTCCGAAGCCTCATTTTTTACAGTCATAGACCTCAAGAACGCGTTTTTCAGTGTCCCCATTCATCCAGACAGCCAGTTTCTTTTCGGATTTTGTTTAAATGGAAGGAGCTATAAATTCACACGAGCTCCTCAAGGTTTCACAGAAAGTCCTAGTATTTACAGTCAAGCACTTAAGAGACAACTAGACAATATTCACATGCCAACTGACACTGCCCTGCTCCAGTATGTCGATGATCTACTGATCACAGCCCGTTCTGAACGTGCTTGCGAGCGAGCATCACTTACAGTCCTGTATTTCCTTGCCGAGATGGGGCACAAGGTGTCCCCTTCGAAGCTTCAATTCTGTGTCCAGCAAGTGATCTATTTAGGCCACTTACTGTCCAAGAGGGGTAGGCAGTTGACACCCGACCGTATCCAGTTAATAGCGAGTCTTCCTCAGCCCAAGACCCAGAAGGAGGTACGTGCTTTTATCGGCCTTACTTCTTATTGCAGACAATGGATTCCTCAGTATGCATTTCTAGCTAAGCCACTGATACAGTTAACGACACAGGAGGCAGCCGTATCGACTGTCCTCCCTTGGACATCTGAACATACACTTAGTTTCAATGAGTTAAAGAAAGCTTTATGCCAAGCTCCAGTTCTAGCTACACCGAACTACAGTAAGCCTTTTGCACTTTTCGTCACTGAACGTGAAGGTACAGCATTATCTGTTCTCACACAAGATCAAGCAGGACAATACAAGCCCTGTGCTTATTTTTCGAGCACACTAGATCCTGTAGCCCAGGCTCTGCCTGCGTGCCTCAAGTCAGTTGCAGCCACAGCACTAGCTATCAGACAAAGTGATTCCATAGTATTAGGACATTCCTTGACAGTACAAGTTCCACACTCTGTGGAAGTTCTTTTAAACCGTACACAGACTCAACACTTGACAATTGCACGTTTAACAGGTTATGAACTGACACTGTTCCAGCCACACATAGAAATCAGACGCTGCAACGTTCTAAATCCTGCTACACTGTTACCGTCAGTTAATTCGAATCCTGCCACACACGACTGTGTGGAAGTAGTTAACACTATGACTAAGCCAAGACAAGATCTGACAGATATTCCATTACCAGATCCCGACCTGACACTTTATGTGGATGGTTCATGTATGAGAACAAGTACAGGAGAACTAGTAGCCGCGTATGCAGTGACTACTGACACTGAAGTTATAGAAACACACCGTATTGACACCCTGTCTGCTCAAGCAGCAGAGCTAGTTGCTCTGACCCAAGCCTGCATACACGCTAAGAACCTGAAAGTCAATGTCTACACAGATTCACGTTACGCATTCGGAGTCGTACACGACTTTGGAGTGCTCTGGCAGGAGAGAGGTTTCATGACTTCTCATGGAACCAAGATTCAGCATGGTCTCCTTATCCAAGCTCTGTTAGATGCCATACACTTACCGACATCTATTGCTATCATGAAATGCAAAGCACATACGAAAGTTACTGACATTATTTCTCAAGGTAATGATCTAGCAGATCGCACAGCCAAGCTTACAGCACAGACTCCAGACATCTCAGTTAATCCGACACAGACACATACTCCAGCTCCGACTACCTGTATGACAGTTAAGGACCCTACTCAAGATGTCATAGATATCCAGTTACATGCTACTCCCGATGAAATTAAGAAATGGTCCGAACAAGGAGGGGTCCAGACAGATCAGGGATGGGTAACGAAGGGAAAAGCCACATGGTTTCTCCCCGACTCTATGGTTCAAGTCATTATCAATACCGCACATAGTCCAGCACATTTAGGAGAAAAAGCTATGTTAGACAGTATCCAGAACATTTGGTTCAACAAGCATTTACGAGCTGCAGCCAAGCAGAAAGTCCGTACCTGTATGATATGTTGCCAGTTTAATCCAGGTAAAAGTGTCCCGGTGGAACAAGGTGGATTCCAGCCCCCTGACCACCCTTTTGAAGTCCTCCAAATGGATTATATTCAGATGGAGCGATGTCGAGGTTTCAAGTATGTCCTTGTAGTTGTATGCGCTTTGTCCAGATGGACAGAAGCATATCCGGTCCCAGATTACACAGCCGCGACCACTGCCAAGCAGTTGGTTCGTGAATTTTTCCCCCGCTACGGACTCCCTAGAGTCGTATATTCTGACAACGGCCAGCCATTCTCATCTGAACTCATGAAACATGTTTCCCTTTTGTTAGGGTACCAGTGGAAGTTCCATTGTGTACGCCATCCTGAAGCAGCCGGTCTCGTAGAGAGACATAATCAGACCCTGAAAATCCGCATTGCCAAAATATGTAAAGAGAAAGGTGTGGACTGGCTAGTAGCTCTGCCAGTCGCTTTGTTTTATATGCGCATGGTCGCACATTCCAGATCAGGTCTGTCCCCGTATGAGGTCGTATTCGGCCGCCCCCCTAATATGTGGGGTACACCTAGACCCCGAAGTATTACAGATGTTTCAAGTAATATGCTGACAGATTACCTAGCTTCCTTGATGTCTGCCCTACACTCTTGTCGTTCACAGGTTGCCGCCGCATTTCCAGACAATACCGAGGTGGCACCGCATGAAATCGTTCCCGGATGCATGGTTCTTGTCCGGAATTTTGATCGTTCAAGTCCGCTGGAGCCCCGCTGGAAGGAGCCCAAGCAGGTCCTCCTGGCCACCCGTACTGCCGTCAAGCTGGAAGGCAGGAAGGGCTGGGTCCACCTGTCTCATGTGAAAAATTTTTATGGACTAAAGACTGTCTCCAAGAACATTTCCGAGGATTTTAAGGATTGCCAAAGTACTATTCTCAAGGACTGTCCCGCAAAAGACAATGATACAGATCCCTCCCTGTTAGAGAAAACTCCGCAGCAGGAGTACAAGCTAAAATTAAGGTCTAGTAAAATAAGTCAGCCAGTTTGATTGTCTAAGTCCTCCCCTAGGTGAAACGGTTAGACCGGTTCCTGACATGTATATAATAGACCCCCACAGAGAGAGAGTTAGTGAGAACTCTAAAAGTTGCACTATTATTTTATGTTTTCTGCTATATCTCAGCCTTATGATTACCTGCACAAGTTATGCATTTTATTTGTATTTTCCAGTTTCTCATGTAAATAAGTCTTCTAATGTTACAGTAGAGCACACGTTTAGTGATCTGCCTCCTCATGAACTCTCATATCGTCTTGCTATGCGTAATAATTCCTTTATCCGCATGTTACATTACTCACACCAGACCAGCAATGCCACAAATTGTTGGGTGTGTGGTCGACTCCCCCCTTTCCAGACACCGAAGGGAGTTCTGCCACTCTTTCCTTATCCATTTTCACATAACGGTTCGTGTGGAGCATGGTCCACGTTAACGTCATCCTTAACAGATATGTCTTTTCTTAACAGTACATGTTTCCCAGACAAGCAAGGTCTTCCCCACAGAACAGGGTTAGATCTAGAAAATGAAGTTTACAATTTGGGTAATTATTCTTCGAATTTCATGGTCCTGAATGTTCAGTCTGATACTACTCCAGACTTACCTGCTATGTCAGTATTACCAGTCAAAGGTGAATTATGTGTCCGAAAGAATGGTTCCGTACATGTAGGCCATAGTGATTGTACTACTATTGTCAAGTATAGTGACAGTAGGAAATCTATTTTCAAAGCTTCACGTCATTCTTATTTTGTTTGTGGTCAGACCGCATATGTTCGTCTGCCCCTCGAGTGGGAGGGTACCTGTTACATTGCCTTCCTACTGCCACCAGTTTTTCTAGCCCCACCTGACTATCATAGGAATTCCCACCTAGTACATACGAGACACAAGAGAGACCTCCCGATTGTCGATTATACTGAAACTGCTCTAGAACAATACATAGATATCAATAAAGGTGTCTTTCCCTATTTAGGTACTGTCGTGAATAGTAAACTGATACATAGATTAACCAGAACCCTTGAAGCAGTAGTGATTGAGACTACCTCTGCTCTAGGTAACTTGACCGAAGAGCAATCCTTTATGAGAATTGTCGTGCTCCAGAATCGTCTCGTCCTTGACGTCATACTGGCCGATAGGGGCGGGGCATGTAGAGTCATCGGATCTAGTTGCTGCATTTTCATTCCAAATAACGCGCCGTCTGTTTATTCAGCTATAACCAGACTCCATAAAATTGCCCATATGTTACACCAAGATCCAGGCACCTGGACATGGTCCGGTTGGTTCTGGAATATAATTTCCGCGTGGGGATGGAAAGTATTGTCATTTCTGGGTATTGCAGTAGCGATCATATTCAGTTGCTGCCTCTGTATACAATGTGGCCCTGCGATTTGTGGCATTTGTGCTACCTCTTGTATTCCTAGTCCCAAGTCCCGTCCTAAATCCCGTTCCAAGAAAATTCGAGACGAGCAAATGATACTGTATGAAATGATAGATGGTATCATGAATATTGATGTTTCCTGATGGAAACGTAGTGACAAGGAGGGAATGTGGAAAAGTAAATTTTGCCATGTTCTGTGTCCCTACGTGTCCCCCATCTTATTGTTATGTGTGCATGATTAATATGCATATGTATTTCCCCATGATCGATTAAAGACGCAATTACAGTTGTGTCCATCTCTAGTATGTCAGTTTCCAGTTCTCGTGAATACTATGAATATCAGGCCTATGTAAAGTTACGTTGCCACGTTTCCCAGTGTGCACGTTATTTCATTGAAAAGTCCCCGTTTCTAGGCCTCAAAAGGGCCCGGACACCAGATTCAGCTCCTGTCTCCTGAACCCTCGCTGAGGAGCGATACAGCCCCCACCTGTATCCTCGACCCTTCACTTACTTCCTGCCCCACAGTGCCCGGCTCGGCCTGGCTCTGCCTGTTAGTCTGCCAAGAGTATGTTATGATTCTAGTTATCAGTCCAACCCTCCTTCTCTGCATTCCTAAGCTACTGAATCGCATCAATAGTTTCCGTCATTGTCTAGCCTTTACGTCTCCATGTAAGGGAAATACTGTATTTAATGGTCATTTAATATTCCTCAGCACGCACTACATGTAGAATAATGCATGCTCCAGTCTTAGAGTCTGTTAGCCTCTCCCCTCCTGACTCTTAGTTTATATCAACATGTCCTCTAAACATTAGATACTAGATAGGGTTTAGGTACATGTCGCCCTGACTCTCCAGACTTCAGTCTCTACTCCTAGCGCAGAGTTCATAGCCCCCAGCTTCTCCTAGTAACACGTCATTGTCAGTTTGCGTGCACCATTAGGTTAGAGGTCCCGGCTCCTTAGGTAGCCCCCTCCATGTTTCCGCCCTATTTATGACATATTCTGTTACGTTTACATCACATGTCCATGTATACGCCTCCTGTTACACCCACTTTCACCCTTATCTTTCGCGACTGCTATTGACCACACCCACTGCTCCGCCTATCGTATGTATTGTAATGCAACTGTTTTAGTATATATGCTTGTGTACTGTTATTAAAGTTAGCGCGCTCATTCCCTGTCCCCCCTGCAGGGCCCTGCCATCCTGTTCCCGTGCAGGTTGTCCTGTTCCTGTCCTTTATGCTGTATTAAACCTGCAAACTCCTACTACCTCGAATCTTGACTCTTATTTATTGAGCTATCTGTTATTGCTATGTCCAGTCAAACCTAGATCCGGTATTATTTATTTATATACCACACTTTCTTGCTTCTTTCTGCACCCCTCTTGCCTCTTTCTCCATCCCTTTTCCCTCTTGCTTATTTCTGTACCTCTCTTGCCCCTTTCTGCACCCCTCTTTCCTCTTTCTGTATCTCTTTTGTTTCTTTCTGTACCTCTATTGCTTCTTTCTGGACCCCTCTTGCCGCTTTCTACACCCCTGTTCCCCCTGTTTGCATGTCTGTTGCTTCTTTCTATACTTCTTGTGCCTCTTTTTCCACCCCTCGTCCCTCTTTCTGCTCCTCTGTTGCTTCTTTCTGCTCCCCTTGTGCCTCTTTCTGTCCCTCTGTTCTTTTTTTCTGCACTTCTGTTGTTTCTTTCTGCAACTTTCTTGCATCTTTCTGGACCTCTCTTGCTTCTTTCTGTACACCTCTTGCCTATTGCTCATCCCTCTTCCCTCTTTCTGTACCTCTGTTGCTTCTTTCTGCACTTCTCTTGCTTCTTTCTGTACCCCTCGTGCCTCTTTCTGCACCTTTCTTGTCTCTCTCTGCACCTCTGTTCCTTCTTTCTGCATCCCATTTCCCTCTTTCTGCACCTTTATTGTCTCTCTCTACACCTCTGTTCCTTCTTTCTGCACTTCTTTTGTTTCTTCATACAGCTATCTTGCTTCTTTCTACACTCACTTGCCTCTTTCTTAACCCCTCTTCCCTCTTTCTGTTCCCCTCTTGCCTCTTTCTGCACCCCTGTTCCTTGTTTCTGCACTACTGTTACTTCTTTTTGCAACTTTCTTGCTTCTTTCTGTACCTCTCTTGCCTATTTCTCCATCCCTTTCTGCACTTCTCTTGCTTCTTTCTGCACCCCTTGTGCCTCTTTCTGCACCCCTTTTCCCTCTTTCTGACCCTTTCTTGTTTCTCTCTGCACCTCTGTTCCTTCTATCTGTACTTCTTTTGTTTCTTTCTACAGCTCTCTTGCTTCTTCATACACTCGCTTGCCTCTTTCTATACCCCTCTTCCCTCTTTCTGCAACCCCTATTGCATCTTTCTGCACCCCTGTTGCCTCTTTCTGCATCCCTCTTTCCTCTTTTTGCACCTCTGTTCCTTCTTTTTGCACTTCTTGTTTCTTTCTGCACCCTTCTTCCTTTGTTTGCATCCTTCTTGCCTCTTTCTGCAGTTCTCTTGTCATTTTCTGTACTTCTCTTGCCTCTTTCTACAACTCACTTGCCTTGTTCTGCATTTCTCTTGCTTCTTTCTACGTCTCTGTTGCTTCTTTCAGAAATTCGCTTGCCTCTTTCTGCACTCCCCTTGCTTGTTTTTATACCTCTCTTGCCTCTTTCTACACCTCTCTTGCCTCTTTCTGCACCACACTAGCCTGTCTCTGCAATTCTCTTGCTTCTTTCTGTACCTCTGTTGCTTCTTTCTGCACCTCTCTTGCCTCTTTCTGCAACCCTCTTCCCCCTTTCTGTAACACTCTTGCCTCTTTCTGCAGTTCTCTTGCCTCCTTTTGCACCTCTCTTGCCTCTTTCAATACTTCTCTTGCCTGTTTCAGGACCTCTCTTGCTTCTCTCTGCACCTCACTTGCTTCTTTCTGTACCCATTGTGCCTGTTTCTGTACCCCTCTTCCCTCTTTTGTGCAACTCTCTTGCCTCTTTCTACAACTCTCTTCCCTCTTTCTGCACCTCTCTTGCCTCTTTCTGCACCACACCTGCCTCTTTCTGTACCCCTCTTGCCTCTTTGTGCACCACTCCTAACCCTTTCTGCATCCCTCTTGCCTTTTTAGCACCTCTGTTGGTTCTTTCTGTACTGCTTTTGCTTCTTTCTGCACCTCTGTTCCAAATGTCTGCCTCCTTCTGCCTTTTTCTGCACCCCTCTTCCCTCTTTCTACACCTCTGTTGACTCAGTCTTCCCACATGTTCCCTCTTTCTGCACCCCTTTTGCTTATTTATGCAACTTTCTTGTCTCTTTCTGCAGTTCTCTGCCTCCATCTGACCTCGCTTGCCTCATTTTGCACCTCTGTTGGTTCTTTTGCACTGCTCTTGATTCTTTCTGCACCTCTCTTGCACATGTCTGCACCCTTCGTGCCTCTTTCTGCACCCTTATTACCTGTTTCTGTACCTCTTTTGGTAGTTTCTGTACTGCTCTTGTGTCTGGCTGCACCTCTATTGCAAAATTCTGCACCCCTCTTGCCTCTTTCTGCACCCCTCTTCCCTCTTTCTGTATCTCTCTTGCCTCTGTCTACACCCCTCTTGCCTCTTTCTGCACCTCTGTTCCTTCTTCCGATACTTCTTTTGTTTCTTTCTGCACCTCTCTCGCCTTTTTCTCTATCCCTTTTCTCCATTTCGCATGTCTGTTGCTTCTTTCTGCACTTCTCTTAACTCTTTCTCCACCCCTCTTTCCTATTTCTGCATCTCCGTTGCTTCTTTCTGCAGTTATCTTGAGTCTTTCTGCATCTCTGTTGCTTCTTTCTGTACCTCTATTGCCCCTTTCTGATCTCCTCTTGCCTCTGTCTGCACCTCTGTTCCTTCTTTCTGTACTTCTTTTGTTTCTTTCTGCAACTTTCTTGCTTCTTTGTGCACCCCTCTTGCCTCTTTCTCCATCCCTTTTCCCTCTTGCTTATTTCTGTACCTCTCTTGCCCCTTTCTGCACCCCTCTTTCCTCTTTCTGTATCTCTTTTGTTTCTTTCTGTACCTCTATTGCTTCTTTCTGGACCCCTCTTGCCACTTTCTACACCCCTGTTCCCCCTGTTTGCATGTCTGTTGCTTCTTTCTTTACTTCTTGTGCCTCTTTTTCCACCCCTCGCCCCTCTTTCTGCTCCTCTGTTGCTTCTTTCTGCTCCCCTTGTGCCTCTTTCTGTCCCTCTGTTCTTTTTTTCTGCACTTCTGTTGTTTCTTTCTGCAACTTTCTTGCATCTTTCTGGACCTCTCTTGCTTCTTTCTGTACACCTCTTGCCTATTGCTCATCCCTCTTCCCTCTTTCTGCACCACTGTTGCTTCTTTCTGTACCTCTCTTGCACCTTTCTGCGCCCCTCTTCCCTCTTTCTGTACCTCTGTTGCTTCTTTCTGCACTTCTCTTGCTACTTTCTGTACCCCTCGTGCCTCTTTCTGCACCTTTCTTGTCTCTCTCTGCACCTCTGTTCCTTCTTTCTGCACCCCTTTTCCCTCTTTCTGCACCTTTATTGTCTCTCTCTACACCTCTGTTCCTTCTTTCTGCACTTCTTTTGTTTCTTCATACAGCTATCTTGCTTCTTTCTACACTCACTTGCCTCTTTCTTAACCCCTCTTCCCTCTTTCTGTTCCCCTCTTGCCTCTTTCTGCACCCCTGTTCCTTGTTTCTGCACTACTGTTGTTTCTTTTTGCAACTTTCTTGCTTCTTTCTGTACCTCTCTTGCCTATTTCTCCATCCCTTTCTGCACTTCTCTTGCTTCTTTCTGCCCCCCTTGTGCCTCTTTCTGCACCCCTTTTCCCTCTTTCTGCACCTTTCTTGTCTCTCTGTACACCTCTGTCCCTTCTTTCTGCACTTCTTTTATTTCTTCCTACAGCTCTCTTGCTTCTTTCTACACTCACTTGCCTCTTTCTTAACCCCTCTTCCCTCTTTATGTTCTCTCTTGCCTCTTTCTGCACCCCTGTTCCTTTTTTCTGAACTTCTGTTGTTTCTTTTTGCAACTTTCTTGCTTCTTTCTGTACCTCTCTTGCCTATTTCTCCATCCCTTTCTGCACTTCTCTTGCTTCTTTCTGCACCCCTGTGCCTCTTTCTGCACCCCTTGTGCCTCTTTCTGCACTCCTTTTCCCTCTTTCTGAACCTTTCTTGTCTCTTTCTGCACCTCTGGTCCTTCTATCTGTACTTCGTTTGTTTCTTTCTACAGCTCTCTTGCTTCTTTATACACTCGCTTGCCTCTTTCTATACCCCTCTTTCCTCTTTCTGCAACCCCTATTGCATCTTTCTGCACCCCTGTTGCCTCTTTCTGCATCCCTCTTTCCTCTTTTTGCACCTCTGTTCCTTCTTTCTGCACTTCGTGTTTCTTTCTGCACCCTTCTTCCTTTGTTTGCATCCTTCTTGCCTCTTTCTGCAGTTCTCTTGTCATTTTCTGTACTTCTCTTGCCTCTTTCTACAACTCACTTGCCTTGTTCTGCATTTCTCTTGCTTCTTTCTACGTCTCTGTTGCTTCTTTCAGAAATTCGCTTGCCTCTTTCTGCACTCCCCTTGCTTGTTTTTGTACCTCTCTTGCCTCTTTCTACACCTCTCTTGCCTCTTTCTGCACCATACTAGCCTCTCTCTGCAATTCTCTTGCTTCTTTCTGTACCTCTGTTGCTTCTTTCTACACCACTCTTGCCTCTTTCTGCAACCTTCTTCCCCCTTTCTGCAACACTCTTGCCTCTTTCTGCAGTTCTCTTGCCTCTTTCTGCACCTCTCTTGCCTCTTTCAATACTTCTCTTGCCTGTTTCAAGACCTCTCTTGCCTCTCTCTGCACCTCACTTGCTACTTTCTGTACCAATTTTGCCTGTTTCTGTACCCCTCTTCCCTCTTTGTGCAACTCTTTTGCCTCTTTCTACAACTCTCTTCCCTCTGTCTGTACCTCTCTTGCCTCTTTCTGCACCACACTAGCCTCTCTCTGCAATTCTCTTACTTCTTTCTGTACCTCTGCTGCTTCTTTCTGCACATCTCATATCTCTTTCTGTACCCTTTGTGCCTCTTTCAGCACCTCTGTTGCTTCTTTTTGCAGTTCTCTTCCTTCTTTCTGCTCCCCTCCTGCCTCTTTCTGTACCCCTCTTGCCTCTTTGTGCACCACTCCTAACCCTTTCTGCATCCCTCTTGCCTTTTTAGCACCTCTGTTGGTTCTTTCTGTACTGCTCTTGCTTCTTTCTGCACCTCTGTTCCAAATGTCTGCCTCCTTCTGCCTTTTTCTGCACCCCTCTTCCCTCTTTCTACACCTCTGTTGACTCAGTCTTCCCACATGTTCCCTCTTTCTGCACCCCTTTTGCTTATTTATGCAACTTTCTTGTCTCTTTCTGCAGTTCTCTGCCTCCATCTGACCTCGCTTGCCTCATTTTGCACCTCTGTTGGTTCTTTTGCACTGCTCTTGATTCTTTCTGCACCTCTCTTGCACATGTCTGCACCCCTCGTGCCTCTTTCTGCACCCTTCTTACCTGTTTCTGTACCTCTTTTGGTAGTTTCTGTACTGCTCTTGTGTCTGGCTGCACCTCTATTGCAAAATTCTACACCCCTCCTGCCTCTTTCTGCACCCCTCTTCCCTCTTTCTGTACCTCTCTTGCCTCTGTCTACACCCCTCTTGCCTCTTTCTACACTTCTGTTCCTTCTTCCGATACTTCTTTTGTTTCTTTCTGCACCCCTCTCGCCTCTTTCTCTATCCCTCTTCTCCATTTTGCATATCTGTTGCTTCTTTCTGCACTTCTCTTAACTCTTTCTCCACCCCTCTTTCCTATTTCTGCATCTCTGTTGCTTCTTTCTGCAGTTATCTTGAGTCTTTCTGCATCTCTGTTGCTTCTTTCTGTACCTCTATTGCCCCTTTCTTATCTCCTCTAACCTCTGTCTGCACCTCTGTTCTTTCTTTCTGTACTTCTTTTGTTTCTTTCTGCAACTTTCTTGCTTCTTTCTGCAACCCTCTTGACTCTTTCTCCATCCCTTTTCCCTCTTGCTTTTTTACTGTACCTCTCTTGCCCCTTTCTGCACCCCTCTTTCCTCTTTATGTATCACTTTTGTTTCTTTCTGTACCTCTATTGCTTCTTTCTGGACCCCTCTTGCCACTTTCTACACCCCTTTTCCCCCTGTTTGCATCTCTGTTGCTTCTTTCCATACTTCTTGTGCCTCTTTTTCCACCCCTCGTTCCTCGTTCTGCTCCTCTGTTGCTTCTTTCTGCTCCCCTCGTGCCTCTTTCTGTACCTCTGTTCTTTTTTTCTGCACTTCTGTTGTTTCTTTCTGCAACTTTGCTTCTTTCTGTACCTCTCTTGCCCCTTTCTGCACCCCTCTTCACTCTTTCTGTACCTCTGTTGTTCTTTCTGCACTTCTCTTGCTTCTTTCTGTACCCCTCGTGCCTCTTTCTGCACCTTTCTTGTCTCTCTATGCACCTCTGTTCCTTCTTTCTGCACACCTTTTCCCTCTTTCTGCACCTTTCTTGTCTCTCTCTACACCTCTGTTCCTTCTTTCTGCACTTCTTTTGTTTCTTCCTACAGCTCTCTTGCTTCTTTCTATACTCACTTGCCTCTTTCTTAACCCCTCTTCCCTCTTTCTGTTCCCCTCTTGCCTCTTTCTGCACCCCTGTTCCTTTTTTCTGCACTTCTGTTGTTTCTTTTTGCAACTTTTTTGCTTCTTTCTGTACCTCTCTTGCCTATTTCTCCATCCCTTTCTGCACTTCTCTTGCTTCTTTCTGCACCACTTGTGCCTCTTTCTGCACCCCTTTACCCTCTTTCTGAACCTTTCTTGTCTCTCTCTGCACCTCTGTTCCTTCTATCTGTACTTCTTTTGTTTCTTTCTACAGCTCTCTTGCTTCTTTTTACACTTGCTTGCCTCTTTCTATACCCCTCTTCCCTCTTTCTGCAACCCCTATTGCATCTTTCTGCACCCCTGTTGCCTCTTTCTGCATCCCTCTTTCCTCTTTTTGCACCTCTGTTCCTTCTTTCTGCACTTCTTGTTTCTTTCTGCACCCTTCTTCCTTTGTTTGCATCCTTCTTGCCTCTTTTTGCAGTTCTCTTGTCATTTTCTGTACTTCTCTTGCCTCTTTCTACAACTCACTTGCCTTGTTCTGCATTTCTCTTGCATCTTTCTATGTCTCTGTTGCTTCTTTCAGAAATTCGCTTGCCTTTTTCTGCACTCCCCTTGCTTGTTTTTGTACTCTCTTGCCTCTTTCTACACCTCTCTTGCCTCTTTCTGCACCACACTAGCCTCTCTCTGCAATTCTCTTGCTACTTTCTGTACCTCTGCTGCTTCTTTCTGCACATCTCATGTCTCTTTCTGTA
Organism: Lissotriton helveticus; assembly: GCF_964261635.1. Lineage (NCBI taxonomy): Eukaryota > Metazoa > Chordata > Amphibia > Caudata > Salamandridae > Lissotriton > Lissotriton helveticus. The sequence goes on from NC_136061.1 coordinate 123,403,128, forward strand.
CCCTTCGTGCCTCTTTTAGCACCTCTGTTGCTTCTTTTTGCAGTTCTCTTCCGTCTTTCTGCTCCCCTCCTGCCTCTTTCTGTACCCCTCTTGCCTCTTTGTGCACCACTCCTAACCCTTTCTGCATCCCTCTTTTAGCACCTCTGTTGGTTCTTTCTGCACTGCTCTTGCTTCTTTCTGCACCTCTGTTCCAAATTTCTGCCTCCTTCCTGCCATTTTCTGCACCCCTCTTCCTTCTTTCTACACCTCTGTTGACTCAGTCTTCCCACCTGTTCCCTCTTTCTGCACCCCTTTTCCTTATTTATGCAACTTTCTTGTCTCTTTCTGCAGTTCTCTGCCTCCATCTGTACCTCGCTTGCCTCATTTTGCACCTCTGTTGGTTCTTTTGCACTGCTCTTGATTCTTTCTGCACCTCTCTTACACATGTCTGCACCCCTCGTGCCTCTTTCTGCACCCTTCTTACCTGTTTCTGTACCTCTTTTGGTAGTTTCTGTACTGCTCTTGTGTCTAGCTGCACGTCTCTTGAAAAATTCTGCACCCCTCTTGCCTCTTTCTGCACCCCTCTTCCCTCTTTCTGTACCTCTCTTGCCTCTGTCTACACCCCTCTTGCCTCTTTCTGCACCTCTGTTCCTTCTTCCGATACTTCTTTTGTTTCTTTCTGCACCCCTCTCGCCTCTTTCTCTATCCCTCTTCTCCATTTTGCATGTCTGTTGCTTCTTTCTGCACTTCTCCTAACTCTTTCTCCACCCCTCTTTCCTATTTCTGCATCTCCGTTGCTTCTTTCTGCAGTTATGTTGAGTCTTTCTGCATCTCTGTTGCTTCTTTCTGTACCTCTATTGCCCCTTTCTGATCTCATCTTGCCTGTCTGCACCTCTGTTCCTTCTTTCTGTACTTCTTTTGTTTCTTTCTGCAACTTTCTTGCTTCTTTCTGCACCCCTCTTGCCTCTTTCTCTGTCCCTTTTCCCTCTTGCTTATTTCTGTACCTCTTTCGCCCCTTTCTGCACCCCTCTTTCCTCTTTCTGTATCTCTTTTGTTTCTTTCTGTACCTCTATTGCTTCTTTCTGGACCCCTCTTGCGACTTTCTATACCCCTGTTCCCCCTGTTTGCATCTCTGTTGCTTCTTTCTATACTTCTTGTGCCTCTTTTTCCACCCCTCGTCCCTCTTTCTGCTCCTCTGTTGCTTCTTTCTGCTACCCTCGTGCCTCTTTCTTTACCTCTGTACTTTTTTCTGCACTTCTGTTGTTTCTTTCTGCAACTTTCTTGCTTCTTTCTGTACCTCTCTTCCTTCTTTCTGTACCCCTCTTGCCTATTGCTCATCCCTCTTCCCTCTTTCTGCACCACTGTTGCTTCTTTCTGTACCTCTCTTGCCCCTTTCTGCACCCCTCTTCCCTCTTTCTGTACCTCTGTTGTTCTTTCTGCACTTCACTTGCTTCTTTCTGTACCCCTCGTGCCTCTTTCTGTACCTTTCTTGTCTCTCTCTGCACCTCTGTTCCTTCTTTCTGCACCCCTTTTCCCTCTTTCTGCACCTTTCTTGTCTCTCTCTACACCTTTGTTCCTTCTTTCTGCACTTCATTTCTTACTTCCTACAGCTCTCTTGCTTCTTTCTACACTCACTTGCCTCTTTCTTAACCCCTCTTCCCTCTGTCTGTTCCCCTCTTGCCTCTTTCTGCACCCCTGCTCCTTTTTCTGCACTACTGTTGTTTCTTTTTGCAACTTTCTTGCTTCTTTCTGTACCTCTCTTGCCTATTTCTCCATCCCTTTCTGCACTTCTCTTGCTTCTTCCTGCACCCCTTGTGCCTCTTTCTGCACCCCTTTTCCCTCTTTCTGAACCTTTCTTGTCTCTCTCTGCACCTCTGTTCCTTCTATCTGTACTTCTTTTGTTTCTTTCTACAGCTCTCTTGCTTCTTTATACATTCGCTTGCCTCTTTCTATACCCCTCTTCCCTCTTTCTGCAACTCCTATTGCATCTTTCTGCACCCCTGTTGCCTCTTTTTGCACCTCTGTTCCTTCCTTCTGCACTTCTTGTTTCTTTCTGCACCCTTCTTCCTTTGTTTGCATCCTTCTTACCTCTTTCTGCAGTTCTCTTGTCATTTTCTGTACTTCTCTTGCCTCTTTCTACAACTCACTTGCCTTGTTCTGCATTTCTCTTGCTTCTTTCTACGTCTCTGTTGCTTCTTTCAGAAATTCGCTTGCCTCTTTCTGCACTCCCCTTGCTTGTTTTTGTACCTCTCTTGACTCTTTCTATACCTCTCTTGCCTCTTTCTGCACCACACTAGCCTCTCTCTGCAATTCTCTTGCTTCTTTCTGTACTTGTGCTGCTTCTTTCTGCACCACTCTTGCCTCTTTCTGGAACCCTTTTCCCCCTTTCTGCAACACTCTTGCCTCTTTCTGCAGTTCTCTTGTCTCTTTCTGCACCTCTCCTGCCTCTTTCAATACTTCTCTGGCCTGTTTCAGGACCTCTCTTGCCTCTCTCTGAACCTCACTTGCTGCTTTCTGTACCCATTTTGCCTGTTTCTGTACCCCTCTTCCCTCTTTGTGCAACTCTCTTGCCTCTTTCTACAACTCTCTTCCCTCTTTCTGCACCTCTCTTGCCTCTTTCTGCACCTCACTAGCCTCTCTCTGCAATTCTCTTACTTCTTTCTGTACCTCTGCTGCTTCTTTCTGCACATCTCATGTCTCTTTCTGTACCCTTCATGCCTCTTTCAGCACCTCTGTTGCTTCTTTTTGCAGGTCTCTTCTTTCTTTCTGTTCCCCTCCTGCCTCTTTCTGTACCCCTCTTGCCTCTTTGTGCACCACTCCTAACCCTTTCTGCATCCCTCGTGCCTTTTTAGCACCTCTGTTGGTTCTTTCTGCACTGCGCTTGCTTCTTTCTGCACCTCTGTTCCAAATTTCGGCCTCCTTAGTGCCTTTTTCTGCACCCCTCTTCCCTCTTTCTACACCTCTGTTAACTCAGTCTTCCCACCTGTTCCCTCTTTCTGTACCCTTTTGCTTATTTATGCAACTTTCTTGGCTCTTTCTGCAGTTTTCTGCCTCCATCTGCACCTCGCTTGCCTCATTTTGCACCTCTGTTGGTTCTTTTGCACTGCTCTTGATTCTTTCTGCACCTCTCTTGCAAATGTCTGCACTCCTCTTGCCTCTTTCTGCACCCTTCTTACCAGTTTCAGTACCTCTTTTGGTAGTTTCTGTGCTGCTCTTGTGTCTAGCTGCACATCTCTTGCAAAATTCTGCACCCCTCTTGCCTCTTTCTGCACCCCTCTTCCCTTTTTCTGTACCTCTCTTGCCTCTGTCTACACCCCTCTTGCCTCTTTCTGACCTCTGTTCCTTCTTCCGATACTTCTTTTGTTTCTTTCTGCACCCCTCTCGCCTCTTTCTCTATCCCTCTTCTCCAGTTTGCATGTCTGGTGCTTCTTTCTGCACGTCTCTTAACTCTTTCTCCACCCCTCTTTCCTATTTCTGCATCTCTGTTGCTTCTTTCTGCAGTTATCTTGAGTCTTTCTGCATCTCTGTTGCTTCTTTCTGTACCTATATTGCCCCTTTCTGATCTCCTCTTGCCTCTGTCTGCACCTCTGTTCCTTCTTTCTGTACTTCTTTTGTTTCTTTCTGCAACTTTCTTGCTTCTTATTGCACCCCTCTTGCCTCTTTCTCCATCCCTTTTCCCTCTTGCTTTTTTCTGTACCTCTCTTGCCCCTTTCTGCACCCCTCTTTCCTCTTTCTGTATCTCTTTTGTTTCTTGCTGTATCTCTATTGCTTCTTTCCGGACCCCTCTTGCCACTTTCTACAACCCTGTTCCCCCTGTTTGCATCTCTGTTGCTTCTTTCCATACTTCTTGTGCCTCTTTTTCCACCCCTCGTCCCTCGTTCTGCTCCTCTGTTGCTTCTTTCTGCTCCCCTTGTGCCTCTTTCTGTACCTCTGTTCTATTTTTCTGCACTTCTGTTGTTTCTTTCTGCAACTTTCTTGCTTCTTTCTGTACCTCTCTTGCTTCTTTCTGTACCCCTCTTGCCTATTGCTCATCCCTCTTCCCTCTTTCTGCACCACTGTTGCTTCTTTCTGTTCCTCTCTTGCCCCTTTCTGCACCCCTCTTCCCTCTTTCTGTACCTCTGTTGCTTCTTTCTGCGACTTCTCTTGCTTCTTTCTGTAACCCTCGTGCCTCTTTCTGCACCTTTATTGTCTCTATCTACACCTCTGTTCCTTCTTTCTGCACTTCTTTTGTTTCTTCCTACAGCTCTCTTGCTTCTTTCTACACTCACTTGCCTCTTTCTTAACCCCTCTTCCATCTTTCTGTTCCCCTCTTGCCTCTTTCTGCACCCCTGTTCCTTTTTTCTGCACTACTGTTGTTTCTTTTTGCAACTTTCTTGCTTCTTTCTGTACCTCTCTTGCCTATTTCTCCATCCCTTTCTGCACTTCTCTTGCTTCTTTCTGCACCCCTTGTGCCTCTTTCTGCACCCCTTTTCCCTCTTTCTGAACCTTTCTTGTCTCTCTCTGCACCTCTGTTCCTTCTATCTGTACTTCTTTTGTTTCTTTCTACAGCTCTCTTGCTTCTTTATACACTCGCTTGCCTCTTTCTATACCTCTGTTCCTTCTTTCTGCACTTCTTGTTTCTTTCTGCACCCTTCTTCCTTTGTTTGCATCCTTCCTGCCTCTTTCTGCAGTTCTCTTATAATTTTCTGTACTTCTCTTGCCTCTTTCTACAACTCACTTGCCTTGTTCTGCATTTCTCTTGCTTCTTTCTACGTCTCTGTTGCTTCGTTCAGAAATTCGCTTGCCTCTTTCTGCACTCCCCTTGCTTGTTTTTATACCTCTCTTGCCTCTTTCTGCACCACACTAGCCTCTTTCTGCAATTCTCTTGCTTCTTTCTGTACCTCTGTTGCTTCTTTCTGCACCACTCTTGCCTCTTTCTGCAACCCTCTTCCCCCTTTCTGCAACACTCTTGCCTCTTTCTGCAGTTCTCTTGCCTCCTTCTGCACCTCTCTTGCCTCCTTCTGCACCTCTCTTGCCTCTTACAATATTTCTCTTGCCTGTTTCAGGACCTCTCTTGCCTCTCTCTGCACCTCAGCACCTCACTTGCTTCTTTCTGTACCCATTTTGCCTGTTTCTGTACCCCTCTTCCCTCTTTGTGCAACTCTCTTGCCTCTTTCTACAACTCTCTTCCCTCTTTCTGCACCTCTCTTGCCTCTTTCTGCACCACACTAGCCTCTCTCTGCAGTTCTCTTGCTTCTTTCTGTACCTCTGCTGCTTCTTTCTGCACATCTCATGTCTCTTTCTGGACCCTTCGTGCCTCTTTCAGCACCTCTGTTGCTTCTTTTTGCAGTTCTCTTCCTTCTTTCTGCTCCCCTCCTGCCTCTTTCTGTACCCCTCTTGTCTCTTTGTGCACCACTCCTAACCCTTTCTGCATCCCTCTCGCCTTTTTAGCACCTCTGTTGGTTCTTTCTGCACTGCTCTTGCTTCTTTCTGCACCTCTGTTCCAAATTTCTGCCTCCTTCCTGCCTTTTTCTTCACCCCTCTTCCCTCTTTCTACACCTCTGTTGACTCAGTCCTCCCACCTGTTCCCTCTTTCTGCACCCCTTTTGCTTATTTATGCAACTTTCTTGTCTCATTTTGCACCTCTGTTGGTTCTTTTGCACTGCTCTTGATTCTTTCTGCACCTCTCTTGCACATGTCTGCACCCCTCGTGCCTCTTTCTGCACCCTTCTTACCTGTTTCTGTTCCTCTTTTGGTAGTTTCTGTACTGCTCTTGTGTCTAGCTGCACCTCTCTTGCAAAATTCTGCACCCCTCTTGCCTCTTTCTGCACCCCTCTTCCCTCTTTCTGTACCTCTCTTGCCTCTGTCTACACCCCTCTTGCCTCTTTCTGCACCTCTGTTCCTTCTTCCGATACTTCTTTTGTATCTTTCTGCACCCCTCTCGCCTCTTTCTCTATCCCTCTTCTCCATTTTGCATGTCTGTTGCTTCTTTCTGCACTTCTCTTAACTCTTTCTCTACCCCTCTTTCCTATTTCTGCATCTCCGTTGCTTCTTTCTGCAGTTATCTTGAGTCTTTCTGCATCTCTGTTGCTTCTTTCTGTACCTCTATTGCCCCTTTCTGATCTCCTCTTGCCTCTGTCTGCACCTCTGTTCCTTCTTTCTGTACTTCTTTTGTTTTTTTCTGCAACTTTCTTCCTTCTTTCTGCACCCCTCTTGCCTCTTTCTCCATCCCTTTTCCCTCTTGCTTTTTTCTGTACCTCTCTTGCCCCTTTCTGCATCCCTCTTTCCTCTTTCTGTATCTCTTTTGTTTCTTTCTGTACCTCTATTGCTTCTTTCTGGACCCCTCTTGCCACTTTCTACACCCCTGTTCCCCCTGTTTGCATCTCTGTTGCTTCTTTCCATACTTCTTGTGCCTCTTTTTCCACCCCTCGTCCCTCGTTCTGCTCCTCTGTTGCTTCTTTCTGCTCCCCTCGTGCCTCTTTTTGTACCTCTGTTCTTTTTTCTGCACTTCTGTTGTTTCTTTCTGCAACTTTCTTGCTTCTTTCTGTACCTCTCTTGCTTCTTTCTGTACCCCTCTTGCCTATTGCTCATCTCTCTTCCCTCTTTCTGCACCACTGTTGCTTCTTTCTGTACCTCTCTTGCCCCTTTCTGCACCCCTCTTCCCTCTTTCTGTACCTCTGTTGATTCTTTCTGCACTTCTCTTGCTTCTTTCTGTACCCCTCGTGCCTCTTTCTGCACCTTTCTTGACTCTCTCTGCATCTCTGTTCCTTCTTTCTGCACCCCTTTTCCCTCTTTCTGCACCTTTCTTCTCTTTCTCTGCACCTCTGTTCCTTCTTTCTGCACTTCTTTTGTTTCTTCCTACAGCTCTCTTGCTTCTTTCTGCACTCACTTGCCTCTTTCTTAACCCCTCTTCCCTCTTTCTGTTCCCCTCCTGCCTCTTTCTGCACCCCTGCTCCTTTTTTCTGCACTTCTGTTGTTTCTTTTTGCAACTTTCTTGCTTCTTTCTGTACCTCTCTTGCCTATTTCTCCATCCCTTTCTGCACTTCTCTTGCTTCTTTCTGCATCCCTTGTGCCTCTTTCTGCACCCCTTTTCCCTCTTTCTGAACCTTTGTTGTCTCTCTCTGCACCTCTGTTCCTTCTATCTGTACTTCTTTTGTTTCTTTCTACAGCTCTCTTGCTTCTTTATACACTCGCTTGCCTCTTTCTATACCCCTCTTCCCTCTTTCTGCAACCCCTATTGCATCTTTCTGCACCCCTGTTGCCTGTTTCTGTATCCCTCTTTCCTCTTTTTGCACCTCTGTTCCTTCTTTCTGCACTTCTTGTTTCTTTCTGCACCCTTCTTCCTTTGTTTGCATCCTTCTTGCCTCTTTCTGCAGTTCTCTTGTCATTTTCTGTACTTCTCTTGCCTCTTTCTACAACTCACTTGCCTTGTTCTGCATTTCTCCTGCTTCTTTCTACGTCTCTGTTGCTTCTTTCAGAAATTCGCTTGCCTCTTTCTGCACTCCCCTTGCTTGTTTTTGTACCTCTCTTGCCTCTTTCTACACCTCTCTTGCCTCTTTCTGCACCACACTAGCCTCTCTCTGCAATTCTCTTGCTTCTTTATGTACCTCTGTTGCTTCTTTCTGCACCACTCTTGCCTCTTTCTGCAACCCTCTTCCCCCTCTCTGCAACACTCTTGCCTCTTTCTGCAGTTCTCTTGCCTCCTTCTGCACCTCTCTTGCCTCCTTCTGCACCTCTCTTGCCTCTTACAATATTTCTCCTGCCTGTTTCAGGACCTCTCTTGCCTCTCTCTGCACCTCAGCACCTCACTTGCTTCTTTCTGTACCCATTTTGCCTGTTTCTGTACCCCTCTTCCCTCTTTGTGCAACTCTCTTGCCTCTTTCTACAACTCTCTTCCCTCTTTCTGCACCTCTCTTGCCTCTTTCTACACCACACTAGCCTCTCTCTGCAATTCTCTTGCTTCTTTCTGTACCTCTGCTGCTTCTTTCTGCACATCTCATGTCTCTTTCTGTACCCTTCGTGCCTCTTTCAGCACCTCTGTTGCTTCTTTTTGCAGTTCTCTTCCTTCTTTCTGCTCCCCTCCTGCCTCTTTCTGTACCCCTCTTGCCTCTTTGTGCACCACTCCTAACCCTTTCTGCATCCCTCTTGCCTTTTTAGCACCTCTGTTGGTTCTTTCTGCACTGCTCTTGCTTCTTTCTGCACCTCTGTTCCAAATTTCTGCCTCCTTCCTGCCTTTTTCTTCACCCCTCTTCCCTCTTTCTACACCTCTGTTGACTCAGTCCTCCCACCTGTTCCCTCTTTCTGCACCCCTTTTGCTTATTTATGCAACTTTCTTGCCTCATTTTGCACCTCTGTTGGTTCTTTTGCACTGCTCTTGATTCTTTCTGCACCTCTCTTGCACATGTCTGCACCCCTCGTGCCTCTTTCTGCACCCTTCTTACCTGTTTCTGTTCCTCTTTTGGTAGTTTCTGTACTGCTCTTGTGTCTAGCTGCACCTCTCTTGCAAAATTCTGCACCCCTCTTGCCTCTTTCTGCACCCCTCTTCCCTCTTTCTGTACCTCTCTTGCCTCTGTCTACACCCCTCTTGCCTCTTTCTGCACCTCTGTTCCTTCTTCCGATACTTCTTTTGTATCTTTCTGCACCCCTCTCGCCTCTTTCTCTATCCCTCTTCTCCATTTTGCATGTCTGTTGCTTCTTTCTGCACTTCTCTTAACTCTTTCTCTACCCCTCTTTCCTATTTCTGCATCTCCGTTGCTTCTTTCTGCAGTTATCTTGAGTCTTTCTGCATCTCTGTTGCTTCTTTCTGTACCTCTATTGCCCCTTTCTGATCTCCTCTTGCCTCTGTCTGCACCTCTGTTCCTTCTTTCTGTACTTCTTTTGTTTTTTTCTGCAACTTTCTTCCTTCTTTCTGCACCCCTCTTGCCTCTTTCTCCATCCCTTTTCCCTCTTGCTTTTTTCTGTACCTCTCTTGCCCCTTTCTGCACCCCTCTTTCCTCTTTCTGTATCTCTTTTGTTTCTTTCTGTACCTCTATTGCTTCTTTCTGGACCCCTCTTGCCACTTTCTACACCCCTGTTCCCCCTGTTTGCATCTCTGTTGCTTCTTTCCATACTTCTTGTGCCTCTTTTTCCATCCCTCGTTCTGCTCCTCTGTTGCTTCTTTCTGCTCCCCTCGTGCCTCTTTTTGTACCTCTGTTCTTTTTTCTGCACTTCTGTTGTTTCTTTCTGCAACTTTCTTGCTTCTTTCTGTACCTCTCTTGCTTCTTTCTGTACCCCTCTTGCCTATTGCTCATCTCTCTTCCCTCTTTCTGCACCACTGTTGCTTCTTTCTGTACCTCTCTTGCCCCTTTCTGCACCCCTCTTCCCTCTTTCTGTACCTCTGTTGATTCTTTCTGCACTTCTCTTGCTTCTTTCTGTACCCCTCGTGCCTCTTTCTGCACCTTTCTTGACTCTCTCTGCACCTCTGTTCCTTCTTTCTGCACCCCTTTTCCCTCTTTCTGCACCTTTCTTGTCTCTCTCTGCACCTCTGTTCCTTCTTTCTGCCCTTCTTTTGTTTCTTCCTACAGCTCTCTTGCTTCTTTCTACACTCGCTTGCCTCTTTCTTAACCCCTCTTCCCTCTTTCTGCACCCCTCCTGCCTCTTTATGCACCCCTGTTCCTTTTTTCTGCACTTCTGTTGTTTCTTTTTGCAACTTTCTTGCTTCTTTCTGTACCTCTCTTGCCTATTTCTCCATCCCTTTCTGCACTTCTCTTGCTTCTTTCTGCATCCCTTGTGCCTCTTTCTGCACCCCTTTTCCCTCTTTCTGAACCTTTCTTGTCTCTCTCTGCACCTCTGTTCCTTCTATCTGTACTTCTTTTGTTTCTTTCTACAGCTCTCTTGCTTCTTTATACACTCGCTTGCCTCTTTCTATACCCCTCTTCCCTCTTTCTGCAACCCCTATTGCATCTTTCTGCACCCCTGTTGCCTGTTTCTGTATCCCTCTTTCCTCTTTTTGCACCTCTGTTCCTTCTTTCTGCACTTCTTGTTTCTTTCTGCACCCTTCTTCCTTTGTTTGCATCCTTCTTGCCTCTTTCTGCAGTTCTCTTGTCATTTTCTGTACTTCTCTTGCCTCTTTCTACAACTCACTTGCCTTGTTCTGCATTTCTCCTGCTTCTTTCTACGTCTCTGTTGCTTCTTTCAGAAATTCGCTTGCCTCTTTCTGCACTCCCCTTGCTTGTTTTTGTACCTCTCTTGCCTCTTTCTACACCTCTCTTGCCTCTTTCTGCACCACACTAGCCTCTCTCTGCAATTCTCTTGCTTCTTTCTGTACCTCTGTTGCTTCTTTCTGCACCACTCTTGCCTCTTTCTGCAACCCTCTTCCCCCTTTCTGCAACACTCTTGCCTCTTTCTGCAGTTCTCTTGCCTCCTTCTGCACCTCTCTTGCCTCTTTCATTACTTCTCCTGCCTGTTTCAGGACCTCTCTTGCCTCTCTCTGCACCTCATTTGCTTCTTTCTGTATCCATTTTGCATGTTTCTGCACCCCTCTTCCCTCTTTGTGCAACTCTCTTGCCTCTTTCTACAACTCTCTTGCCTCTTTCTGCACCTCTCTTGCCTCTTTCTGCACCACACTAGCCACTCTCTGCAATTCTCTTACTTCTTTCTGTACCTCTGCTACTTCCTTCTGCACATCTCATGTCTCTTTCTGCACCCTTCGTGCCTCTTTCAGCACCTCTGTTGCTTCTTTTTGCAGTCCTCTTCCTTCTTTCTGCTCTCCTCCTGCCTCTTTCTGTACCCCTCTTGCCCCTTTGTGCACCACTCCTAACCCTTTCTGCATCCCTCTTGCCTTTTTAGCACCTCTGTTGGTTCTTTCTGCACTGCTCTTGCTTCTTTCTGCACCTCTGTTCCAAATTTCTGCCTCCTTCCTGTTTTTTCTGCACCCCTCTTCCCTCTTTCTACACCTCTGTTGACTCAGTCTTCCCACCTGTTCCCTCTTTCTGCACCGCTTTTGCTTATTTATGCATGTTTCTTGTCTCTTTCTGCAGTTCTCTGCCTCCATCTGCACCTCGCTTGCCTCATTTTGCACCTCTGTTGGTTCTTTTGCACTGCTTTTGATTCTTTCTGCACCTCTTTTGCAAATGTCTGCACCCCTCTTGCCTCTTTCTGCACCCTTCTTACCTGTTTTTGTACCTCTTTTGGTAGTTTCTGTACTGCTCTTGTGTCTAGCTGCACCTCTCTTGCAAAATTCTGCACCCCTCTTGCCTCTTTCTGCACCCCTCTTCCCTCTTTCTGTACCTCTCTTGCCTCTGTCTATACCCCTCTTGCCTCTTTCTGCACCTCTGTTCCTTCTTCCGATACTTCTCTTGCTTCTTTCTGCACCCCTCTTGCCTCTTTCTGCATCTCTGTTGCTTCTTTCTGTACCTATATTGCCCCTTTCTGATCTCCTCTTGCCTCTGTCTGCACCTCTGTTCCTTCTTTCTGTACTTCTTTTGTTTCTTTCTGCAACTTTCTTGCTTCTTATTGCACCCCTCTTGCCTCTTTCTCCATCCCTTTTCCCTCTTGCTTTTTTCTGTACCTCTCTTGCCCCTTTCTGCACCCCTCTTTCCTCTTTCTGTATCTCTTTTGTTTCTTGCTGTATCTCTATTGCTTCTTTCCGGACCCCTCTTGCCACTTTCTACAACCCTGTTCCCCCTGTTTGCATCTCTGTTGCTTCTTTCCATACTTCTTGTGCCTCTTTTTCCACCCCTCGTCCCTCGTTCTGCTCCTCTGTTGCTTCTTTCTGCTCCCCTTGTGCCTCTTTCTGTACCTCTGTTCTATTTTTCTACACTTCTGTTGTTTCTTTCTGCAACTTTCTTGCTTCTTTCTGTACCTCTCTTGCTTCTTTCTGTACCCCTCTTGCCTATTGCTCATCCCTCTTCCCTCTTTCTGCACCACTGTTGCTTCTTTCTGTTCCTCTCTTGCCCCTTTCTGCACCCCTCTTCCCTCTTTCTGTACCTCTGTTGCTTCTTTCTGCACTTCTCTTGCTTCTTTCTGTAACCCTCGTGCCTCTTTCTGCACCTTTATTGTCTCTATCTACACCTCTGTTCCTTCTTTCTGAACTTCTTTTGTTTCTTCCTACAGCTCTCTTGCTTCTTTCTACACTCACTTGCCTCTTTCTTAACCCCTCTTCCATCTTTCTGTTCCCCTCTTGCCTCTTTCTGCACCCCTGTTCCTTTTTTCTGCACTACTGTTGTTTCTTTTTGCAACTTTCTTGCTTCTTTCTGTACCTCTCTTGCCTATTTCTCCATCCCTTTCTGCACTTCTCTTGCTTCTTTCTGCATCCCTTGTGCCTCTTTCTGCACCCCTTTTCCCTCTTTCTGAACCTTTCTTGTCTCTCTCTGCACCTCTGTTCCTTCTATCTGTACTTCTTTTGTTTCTTTCTACAGCTCTCTTGCTTCTTTATACACTCGCTTGCCTCTTTCTATACCCCTCTTCCCTCTTTCTGCAACCCCTATTGCATCTTTCTGCACCCCTGTTGCCTGTTTCTGTATCCCTCTTTCCTCTTTTTGCACCTCTGTTCCTTCTTTCTGCACTTCTTGTTTCTTTCTGCACCCTTCTTCCTTTGTTTGCATCCTTCTTGCCTCTTTCTGCAGTTCTCTTGTCATTTTCTGTACTTCTCTTGCCTCTTTCTACAACTCACTTGCCTTGTTCTGCATTTCTCCTGCTTCTTTCTACGTCTCTGTTGCTTCTTTCAGAAATTCGCTTGCCTCTTTCTGCACTCCCCTTGCTTGTTTTTGTACCTCTCTTGCCTCTTTCTACACCTCTCTTGCCTCTTTCTGCACCACACTAGCCTCTCTCTGCAATTCTCTTGCTTCTTTCTGTACCTCTGTTGCTTCTTTCTGCACCACTCTTGCCTCTTTCTGCAACCCTCTTCCCCCTTTCTGCAACACTCTTGCCTCTTTCTGCAGTTCTCTTGCCTCCTTCTGCACCTCTCTTGCCTCTTTCATTACTTCTCCTGCCTGTTTCAGGACCTCTCTTGCCTCTCTCTGCACCTCATTTGCTTCTTTCTGTATCCATTTTGCATGTTTCTGCACCCCTCTTCCCTCTTTGTGCAACTCTCTTGCCTCTTTCTACAACTCTCTTGCCTCTTTCTGCACCTCTCTTGCCTCTTTCTGCACCACACTAGCCACTCTCTGCAATTCTCTTACTTCTTTCTGTACCTCTGCTACTTCCTTCTGCACATCTCATGTCTCTTTCTGCACCCTTCGTGCCTCTTTCAGCACCTCTGTTGCTTCTTTTTGCAGTCCTCTTCCTTCTTTCTGCTCTCCTCCTGCCTCTTTCTGTACCCCTCTTGCCCCTTTGTGCACCACTCCTAACCCTTTCTGCATCCCTCTTGCCTTTTTAGCACCTCTGTTGGTTCTTTCTGCACTGCTCTTGCTTCTTTCTGCACCTCTGTTCCAAATTTCTGCCTCCTTCCTGTTTTTTCTGCACCCCTCTTCCCTCTTTCTACACCTCTGTTGACTCAGTCTTCCCACCTGTTCCCTCTTTCTGCACCGCTTTTGCTTATTTATGCATGTTTCTTGTCTCTTTCTGCAGTTCTCTGCCTCCATCTGCACCTCGCTTGCCTCATTTTGCACCTCTGTTGGTTCTTTTGCACTGCTTTTGATTCTTTCTGCACCTCTTTTGCAAATGTCTGCACCCCTCTTGCCTCTTTCTGCACCCTTCTTACCTGTTTTTGTACCTCTTTTGGTAGTTTCTGTACTGCTCTTGTGTCTAGCTGCACCTCTCTTGCAAAATTCTGCACCCCTCTTGCCTCTTTCTGCACCCCTCTTCCCTCTTTCTGTACCTCTCTTGCCTCTGTCTATACCCCTCTTGCCTCTTTCTGCACCTCTGTTCCTTCTTCCGATACTTCTCTTGCTTCTTTCTGCACCCCTCTTGCCTCTTTCTGCATCTCTGTTGCTTCTTTCTGTACCTATATTGCCCCTTTCTGATCTCCTCTTGCCTCTGTCTGCACCTCTGTTCCTTCTTTCTGTACTTCTTTTGTTTCTTTCTGCAACTTTCTTGCTTCTTATTGCACCCCTCTTGCCTCTTTCTCCATCCCTTTTCCCTCTTGCTTTTTTCTGTACCTCTCTTGCCCCTTTCTGCACCCCTCTTTCCTCTTTCTGTATCTCTTTTGTTTCTTGCTGTATCTCTATTGCTTCTTTCCGGACCCCTCTTGCCACTTTCTACAACCCTGTTCCCCCTGTTTGCATCTCTGTTGCTTCTTTCCATACTTCTTGTGCCTCTTTTTCCACCCCTCGTCCCTCGTTCTGCTCCTCTGTTGCTTCTTTCTGCTCCCCTTGTGCCTCTTTCTGTACCTCTGTTCTATTTTTCTACACTTCTGTTGTTTCTTTCTGCAACTTTCTTGCTTCTTTCTGTACCTCTCTTGCTTCTTTCTGTACCCCTCTTGCCTATTGCTCATCCCTCTTCCCTCTTTCTGCACCACTGTTGCTTCTTTCTGTTCCTCTCTTGCCCCTTTCTGCACCCCTCTTCCCTCTTTCTGTACCTCTGTTGCTTCTTTCTGCACTTCTCTTGCTTCTTTCTGTAACCCTCGTGCCTCTTTCTGCACCTTTATTGTCTCTATCTACACCTCTGTTCCTTCTTTCTGAACTTCTTTTGTTTCTTCCTACAGCTCTCTTGCTTCTTTCTACACTCACTTGCCTCTTTCTTAACCCCTCTTCCATCTTTCTGTTCCCCTCTTGCCTCTTTCTGCACCCCTGTTCCTTTTTTCTGCACTACTGTTGTTTCTTTTTGCAACTTTCTTGCTTCTTTCTGTACCTCTCTTGCCTATTTCTCCATCCCTTTCTGCACTTCTCTTGCTTCTTTCTGCACCCCTTGTGCCTCTTTCTGCACCCCTTTTCCCTCTTTCTGAACCTTTCTTGTCTCTCTCTGCACCTCTGTTCCTTCTATCTGTACTTCTTTTGTTTCTTTCTACAGCTCTCTTGCTTCTTTATACACTCGCTTGCCTCTTTCTATACCTCTGTTCCTTCTTTCTGCACTTCTTGTTTCTTTCTGCACCCTTCTTCCTTTGTTTGCATCCTTCCTGCCTCTTTCTGCAGTTCTCTTATCATTTTTTGTACTTCTCTTGCCTCTTTCTACAACTCACTTGCCTTGTTCTGCATTTCTCTTGCTTCTTTCTACGTCTCTGTTGCTTCGTTCAGAAATCCGCTTGCCTCTTTCTGCACTCCCCTTGCTTGTTTTTATACCTCTCTTGCCTCTTTCTGCACCACACTAGCCTCTTTCTGCACCACACTAGCCTCTCTCTGCAATTCTCTTGCTTCTTTCTGTACTTCTGTTGCTTCTTTCTGCACCACTCTTGCCTCTTTCTGCAACCCTCTTCCCCCTCTCTGCAACACTCTTGCCTCTTTCTGCAGTTCTCTTGCCTCCTTCTGCACCTCTCTTGCCTCCTTCTGCACCTCTCTTGCCTCTTACAATATTTCTCCTGCCTGTTTCAGGACCTCTCTTGCCTCTCTCTGCACCTCAGCACCTCACTTGCTTCTTTCTGTACCCATTTTGCCTGTTTCTGTACCCCTCTTCCCTCTTTGTGCAACTCTCTTGCCTCTTTCTACAACTCTCTTCCCTCTTTCTGCACCTCTCTTGCCTCTTTCTACACCACACTAGCCTCTCTCTGCAATTCTCTTGCTTCTTTCTGTACCTCTGCTGCTTCTTTCTGCACATCTCATGTCTCTTTCTGTACCCTTTGTGCCTCTTTCAGCACCTCTGTTGCTTCTTTTTGCAGTTCTCTTCCTTCTTTCTGCTCCCCTCCTGCCTCTTTCTGTACCCCTCTTGCCTCTTTGTGCACCACTCCTAACCCTTTCTGCATCCCTCTTGCCTTTTTAGCACCTCTGTTGGTTCTTTCTGCACTGCTCTTGCTTCTTTCTGCACCTCTGTTCCAAATTTCTGCCTCCTTCCTGCCTTTTTCTTCACCCCTCTTCCCTCTTTCTACACCTCTGTTGACTCAGTCCTCCCACCTGTTCCCTCTTTCTGCACCCCCTTTTGCTTATTTATGCAACTTTCTTGCCTCATTTTGCACCTCTGTTGGTTCTTTTGCACTGCTCTTGATTCTTTCTGCACCTCTCTTGCACATGTCTGCACCCCTCGTGCCTCTTTCTGCACCCTTCTTACCTGTTTCTGTTCCTCTTTTGGTAGTTTCTGTACTGCTCTTGTGTCTAGCTGCACCTCTCTTGCAAAATTCTGCACCCCTCTTGCCTCTTTCTGCACCCCTCTTCCCTCTTTCTGTACCTCTCTTGCCTCTGTCTACACCCCTCTTGCCTCTTTCTGCACCTCTGTTCCTTCTTCCGATACTTCTTTTGTATCTTTCTGCACCCCTCTCGCCTCTTTCTCTATCCCTCTTCTCCATTTTGCATGTCTGTTGCTTCTTTCTGCACTTCTCTTAACTCTTTCTCTACCCCTCTTTCCTATTTCTGCATCTCCGTTGCTTCTTTCTGCAGTTATCTTGAGTCTTTCTGCATCTCTGTTGCTTCTTTCTGTACCTCTATTGCCCCTTTCTGATCTCCTCTTGCCTCTGTCTGCACCTCTGTTCCTTCTTTCTGTACTTCTTTTGTTTTTTTCTGCAACTTTCTTCCTTCTTTCTGCACCCCTCTTGCCTCTTTCTCCATCCCTTTTCCCTCTTGCTTTTTTCTGTACCTCTCTTGCCCCTTTCTGCACCCCTCTTTCCTCTTTCTGTATCTCTTTTGTTTCTTTCTGTACCTCTATTGCTTCTTTCTGGACCCCTCTTGCCACTTTCTACACCCCTGTTCCCCCTGTTTGCATCTCTGTTGCTTCTTTCCATACTTCTTGTGCCTCTTTTTCCATCCCTCGTTCTGCTCCTCTGTTGCTTCTTTCTGCTCCCCTCGTGCCTCTTTTTGTACCTCTGTTCTTTTTTCTGCACTTCTGTTGTTTCTTTCTGCAACTTTCTTGCTTCTTTCTGTACCTCTCTTGCTTCTTTCTGTACCCCTCTTGCCTATTGCTCATCTCTCTTCCCTCTTTCTGCACCAGTGTTGCTTCTTTCTGTACCTCTCTTGCCCCTTTCTGCACCCCTCTTCCCTCTTTCTGTACCTCTGTTGATTCTTTCTGCACTTCTCTTGCTTCTTTCTGTACCCCTTGTGCCTCTTTCTGCACCTTTCTTGACTCTCTCTGCACCTCTGTTCCTTCTTTCTGCACCCCTTTTCCCTCTTTCTGCACCTTTCTTGTCTCTCTCTGCACCTCTGTTCCTTCTTTCTGCCCTTCTTTTGTTTCTTCCTACAGCTCTCTTGCTTCTTTCTACACTCGCTTGCCTCTTTCTTAACCCCTCTTCCCTCTTTCTGTACCCCTCCTGCCTCTTTATGCACCCCTGTTCCTTTTTTCTGCACTTCTGTTGTTTCTTTTTGCAACTTTCTTGCTTCTTTCTGTACCTCTCTTGCCTATTTCTCCATCCCTTTCTGCACTTCTCTTGCTTCTTTCTGCATCCCTTGTGCCTCTTTCTGCACCCCTTTTCCCTCTTTCTGAACCTTTCTTGTCTCTCTCTGCACCTCTGTTCCTTCTATCTGTACTTCTTTTGTTTCTTTCTACAGCTCTCTTGCTTCTTTATACACTCGCTTGCCTCTTTCTATACCCCTCTTCCCTCTTTCTGCAACCCCTATTGCATCTTTCTGCACCCCTGTTGCCTGTTTCTGTATCCCTCTTTCCTCTTTTTGCACCTCTGTTCCTTCTTTCTGCACTTCTTGTTTCTTTCTGCACCCTTCTTCCTTTGTTTGCATCCTTCTTGCCTCTTTCTGCAGTTCTCTTGTCATTTTCTGTACTTCTCTTGCCTCTTTCTACAACTCACTTGCCTTGTTCTGCATTTCTCCTGCTTCTTTCTACGTCTCTGTTGCTTCTTTCAGAAATTCGCTTGCCTCTTTCTGCACTCCCCTTGCTTGTTTTTGTACCTCTCTTGCCTCTTTCTACACCTCTCTTGCCTCTTTCTGCACCACACTAGCCTCTCTCTGCAATTCTCTTGCTTCTTTCTGTACCTCTGTTGCTTCTTTCTGCACCACTCTTGCCTCTTTCTGCAACCCTCTTCCCCCTTTCTGCAACACTCTTGCCTCTTTCTGCAGTTCTCTTGCCTCCTTCTGCACCTCTCTTGCCTCTTTCATTACTTCTCCTGCCTGTTTCAGGACCTCTCTTGCCTCTCTCTGCACCTCATTTGCTTCTTTCTGTATCCATTTTGCATGTTTCTGCACCCCTCTTCCCTCTTTGTGCAACTCTCTTGCCTCTTTCTACAACTCTCTTGCCTCTTTCTGCACCTCTCTTGCCTCTTTCTGCACCACACTAGCCACTCTCTGCAATTCTCTTACTTCTTTCTGTACCTCTGCTGCTTCCTTCTGCACATCTCATGTCTCTTTCTGCACCCTTTGTGCCTCTTTCAGCACCTCTGTTGCTTCTTTTTGCATTCCTCTTCCTTCTTTCTGCTCTCCTCCTGCCTCTTTCTGTACCCCTCTTGCCCCTTTGTGCACCACTCCTAACCCTTTCTGCATCCCTCTTGCCTTTTTAGCACCTCTGTTGGTTCTTTCTGCACTGCTCTTGCTTCTTTCTGCACCTCTGTTCCAAATTTCTGCCTCCTTCCTGTTTTTTCTGCACCCCTCTTCCCTCTTTCTACACCTCTGTTGACTCAGTCTTCCCACCTGTTCCCTCTTTCTGCACCGCTTTTGCTTATTTATGCATGTTTCTTGTCTCTTTCTGCAGTTCTCTGCCTCCATCTGCACCTCGCTTGCCTCATTTTGCACCCCTGTTGGTTCTTTTGCACTGCTTTTGATTCTTTCTGCACCTCTTTTGCAAATGTCTGCACCCCTCTTGCCTCTTTCTGCACCCTTCTTACCTGTTTTTGTACCTCTTTTGGTAGTTTCTGTACTGCTCTTGTGTCTAGCTGCACCTCTCTTGCAAAATTCTGCACCCCTCTTGCCTCTTTCTGCACCCCTCTTCCCTCTTTCTGTACCTCTCTTGCCTCTGTCTATACCCCTCTTGCCTCTTTCTGCACCTCTGTTCCTTCTTCCGATACTTCTCTTGCTTCTTTCTGCACCCCTCTTGCCTCTTTCTGCACCTCTGTTGCTTCTTTCTGTACTTCTCTTGCTTCTTTCTGTACCTCTCTTGCAAATTTCTGCCCCTCTCTTGCCTCTTTCTGCACCCCTCTTACCTGTTTCTACACCTCTCTTGGTAGTTTTTGTACAGCTCTTGTTTCTTTCTGCACCTGTCTTGCAAATTTCTGCACCCCTCGTGCCTGGGTGTGCACCTCTCTTGTCTCTTTCTGCTCATCTCTTGCATCTTTCTATACCCCTCTTGCCTCTTTCTGTACCACTGTTGGTTCTTTCTATACTTCTCTTGCCTCTGTGTGTATTCCTGTTCCCTCTTTGTGTACCTATTTGCCCGTTTCTGCAACTCTCTTGCCTCCTTCTACACTTTTCTTGTCTCTTTCTGCACCTCTGCTGCCTCTTTCTGAACTTCTCTTGCCTTTTTCTGTACCACTGTTGCTTCTTTCTACACTTCTCTTGCCTCTTTCTGCACCCCTCTTCCCTCTTTCTGCATCTCTGTTGCTTCTTTCTATACTTCTTTCTTCTTTCTGTACCTCTCTTGCTTCTTTCTGTACCTCTCTTGCCTCTTTCTGCACCTCTCTTGCCTCTTTCTACAAACACAGGGCTACTTTTAAACTGACCTCAGGCTCAGCAGTGCACACATGCAAGTGCAGAAAAGGGAGGCGGGCCTCTAAACTACCATGCCCTATTATATGATGGGGACTTAGAGGTAGTTTTAATCACCATGCCCTATTATGTACTGGGGCCTTACAGGGGAGGTTATGCCAATCACAGGGGACACCAACCCATAGTGTACCCTAGTGTATGTAGGTGTTTTCACTGTATTCTTAGTGTCTTTCAGCATAGCACTGGCTCCGGGCCTGGTTAGGTAGAGCCCAGGGTCAGTCTGAGTCAGTTACCACCAGTACCAGTCAACAAAAAGTTAGGGGGTACCCAGGGCACAGGATAACTTTGTAACAAGGCCTCTTTCTGCACCTCTGTCGGTTCTTTCTGAACATCTCTTGCTTCTTTCTGCACCTTTCTTCCTCTTTCTGGACCTCTGTTGCTTCTTTCTGCATTTCTCTTGCTTTTTCTGCGCCTTTCTTCCTCTTTCTGCACATGTCCTACCTCTGTAGGCATAGTTAGAAATTAGCATTTAAAAACCTTAGAAATTCACTAAAACAAACACATGTTTCAGGGATTTTACAGTTAGAAATTTTCATTTAAAAAACTTTAGAAATACACTGTAAAAACCAAGGGTTTCAGGGACGTTCTAGTTAGAAATTGGAATTTAAAAAACCTTTGAAATTCACTGAAAAAAACATAGGTTTCAGGGACTTTATAGTTAGAAATTTGCATTGAAAAAAACCTTTGAAAATCACTGAAAAACACATAGGTTTCAGGGACGTTACAGTTAGAAATTAGCATTTAAAAAACCTTCGAAATTCACTGAAAAAACATAGGTTTCAGGGAAGTTATAGTTAGAAATTAGCATTTAAAAAACCTTGGAAATTCACTGAAAAAAACCAGGTTTCAGGGATGTTATAGTTAGTTGGACATTTCACTCATACAAAACCAGAGAAATTCAGCCGTTATAGTTAGTTGAGCTACCTATAACTCGCACCTGCAATGCTCTGCTGATGTCACATATTACATCATTCATGACATGGTCACTGACATCTCAAATGACACCACTGATGACATCACGGATGACATAATCCACGTGATAATCTGATGCACCTCCTCACACCCTAATATAACCTTTTATACACCCACTCTAAAATATAGACTACCATTTTCGAAACCATAGACACACCAATACCAGCTACTACATACCCACTCACTGATTCCTAGATCTATACACACATCGATTCATTCACCCATACAGTCACTCATTAATACAGCACTATCATTTGTACTCATACACCTATACAGACACTCACACACCGCCACTCATCCATAGAGTTACTCACACACCTATTCAGTCATGCAAAATAATCAATCACACTCCCATTTACTCACCTGTACAGTTATACACACACACCACCTCACTTATTCATACAGATACAAACACATATTTACTCTATTATACAATCACTGATACAAGCATACACTCATCTATACATCCACTCTCACAATCCCTCACTCTCACATATAGTCATATATATACTCCAACACTCACATATGCTGCCTTTCACATATGTAGTTACTCACACATGTACCACTATGACATCCAATCACTCACCAACACACCCATACACACACTCACCCACCCATACAGCCCTTCACAGATGCACTCTTAAACCCATACACCCAGTGAATCACCCACTCACACATCTATGCACAGAGTCACAACCCCCACCCACCCACACAGGACCTCAGGTACACATACAGATACTCAGACAGCCAATCAATAACTCATATAGACACTAATGTAGCTACTCACCAACTCATGCAGCCGCTTACACACCAACTGCCAGACTGATACAAACATTCACACAGTTTAATCACTAACCCATGCATTCAGTAAGACACGTTTAATCACTCACTTATACAGTCAGTCACGCACCTACTAAATCCTCCATTCAGACACTTTTACGCCCACTCATTCTTCAATACACCTTGGTATATGTATATGTGCTGGGGTGCCCTTGTGGCCTGCGCTATGTGGGGAGCACTAAGCTGCAGGTCCACAAACGGGTACTCCAGCACATGAGGACAATCCACAACAAAGATGCCTCGTATCCGGTAGCAAGACACTTTCAGGAACATCATAACAGCAATGTATGTATGTATGTATAATAGCTTTATTTCGATATATTTACATATCATAAAAGCATTACAATACAACAATAATAAAAATGCATGAGAATCTAACAATACACATTATATAAGATCTACAAGACAATAATAAGCCATATAATAAACTATTTGCCTGACATAAAATCAAAATAGATGCAGTTTCCACCAGGACATTTTACTGGAGCAAAAGTTTCTTTGCAGTTCTTAACCGCCAAGCCCAGCCCAGAAATTTAGCCAGACAGCAGGCGAACAAAGGACGAGCATCCGATCTTAGTATACGTAGAGCCTCCAGATGTGATCTAATGCCAAAGCTCCTACATAGTGGTTTCAGCCATCTGGACCTGGGAACCACATATGCGGGACACTCAAACAACAGGTGGGCAGTGGACTCAACCTTTAGTTCACAGAAAGGGCAAAATGGTGTAGTTTGTAAAGGAGGCTTCCAACTAGAGGTTAGCTGCCCTAATGGAAGAACTCCCACCCTAAATCTAAAATACAGTGCTCTGTCCCGCGAATTATGAATCAAGTCCAGGTAGGGTTCTCTGTAAGGAAGCTCCTTAATTTCTATAAACTCCACAGCTGATCTACAAAGATTGGAATTGCTCATTCTCACATTAGTCGCCCATGCCCAATATAATTTCTTAAGCAGCTGCTTCGAAGGGGCTGTTCTGTTGACCCAGGCGTCTCCTAAACCCAATTCATGGAGAAGCCGCTTAACTTCCCTAAGCCAGCCGACCTTGTGCCGACCTTGTGCCAACCAGGTAGAGCGAGGAGTTCTCTTAGGGCATCAGCATAGCTGCATAATTCTGGAACATTCCATATCCGGGCCCATAATAAGAGGGGACGTAGCCTAGCTTGCTCACTTATTGGGCGTGTGCCTGCATCAAGCAGGAGAGGGAGTGTGGGGGTACTGTGAGGCAACTTCATAAGATCCTTATGAAAGTTGTTTTCGAGGCAAGTTAAGGTGTTAACTCTCTGCACACCCCACAATTCCGCACCATATAATGCAGCGCTCACCACCCTTGCCCTGTATATGTCTAGAAGCGCCCCAATGGGTTTAAGGGATGAGGCGCGTTGTTCTTTTAGCAGGGCCCCTGTAACCCTCTTGTGAATCAAAAAGATTTTTTGAAGGTGGGCCTTCCAGTTCATCGAGTCACAGATTCTTATTCCCAAATAGTCAAACTCCTTAACCCTATCGAGGGGGACAGAATCTAAGACAGGGGGGATGACGGATTTCCTGGGAGGGTTCAGAACAAGGAATTTGGTTTTGCTTATATTAATAGCTAGGCCCCTGATGTCACAAAAGTCCTTGAAGCTAGAAAGCAACTTTTGTATGCCAGCAGGAGTCTTAGAGATTAGGAGGGTGTCATCTGCAAATAGGAGCAGAGGTATTTTCCTACCAGCCAGGGAGGGTGCATCTGTTGGTTGTTGAAGAAGATGCTCAACCACTCCGTTTACGTAGAGTGAAAACAGAGTGGGGGCTAGGACACATCCCTGGCGGACACCCCTATCTACAGAAATGCGAGTAGTTTTTTGCCCCTGATCACCCCACCTAATCTGAGCAAAGTTCCGCTCGTGAAGCTTAATAAGCAAACCCAACAGGTAAGGGGGGATACCCAACCCTTCCAGGACATTCCACAAATGGGCTCGTGGGACCAGGTCAAAGGCAGTTCGTAAGTCGATGAAAATTAAATACAATACAATACAAGCTACCCTTGCCCAATACGACCACTTTCCAATACAACATTGAAATGTCTGCTCAATTGTACCCGTTCCAGATCTAAATCCGGCCTGGAAATCTGATAGTATCTGATTATCTTCAACCCATTGGAGGATCCTGCCTAAGATTACTTTGCCTGCTACCTTTTGTGTTGAGTCAAGCAGACTGATTGGACGGTAATTGGCTGGGTCGTCCCGACAGCCTTTTTTAAAAATCGGGACGACTTCAGCACCCCTCCACGAGTCAGGTAGGCAACCTCCCAAAACAGCCTCATTCAGGAGTGAAGCAATTAGTCTACTCCACTCACGTATGTTTTCCTTCAACAGATCGCCAGGAACGCCATCCGGGCCAGCAGCTTTGTTTGTAACAAGGGACCTAATTGCCCCTTCTACTTCGTTGGCACTGAAGGGATAATCGATAATTGTGGTGGTAACCGGCAATCTTGGTAGGAAATCAGTGCTAGATTGTAAAACTAGGGGGATAGAATATAGCTTCGAGAAGTGTGCAAACCAAGCCTCCCCTGAGATGTTGCAGGTCAATTGTACATCATTGGGCTTATCCCTGGCTCTCATCAGATCCCAAAACCCCTTAGAGTCTTTCTTAGAACTCGCCTTCATTAGGTCGCTCCAAAAGATGGTATCATATGCTTCCTTGGCAAAAACTATAGTTTTTTTGTATAATTTCCTGGCAAGTCTAATTTTCCCTGGATCTTTGGATTTCACTGCAAGAATGAGATCCGTTTTAGCGACCCGACATTCTGCAGAGTACCATTTGTCTCTCGCCTTAGAGACACTTCTCATCCCGACCCTTACCCTATTTTGTGGAATGATGAACAACTCACTTAGGGCCGAGATGGTTTCTGTAAAGGATGCTAGGGCAGTAAGGTCAGGGTTTTCCGGAGCATCTAAGCTCGACCTCATAGCTACCAATATGGTCTTCGCTTGTTCCATCCTACCCTCATCCGCTGCAACTTTGGCCCATTTTAGTCGCCTGCCACAATTGGAGAGAACAAGTTCATGGGATGATTTCCATGCAGGGGCGGACTTGACCTGGTTCCCGCCCTGCCACGGTGGAGTAATAGTTAGAGACAAGGGGTTATGATCGCTATCACAAGAAGAAATGACTTCCATATCTTGGTGGAAAGGCCATAAGTTGTAGTTCAGCATAATATAATCTATTCTGGAGGTATGTCCCAGCCTATTATAGGTGTGCGCTCCCCTTAGATCTGAATTGGAGCGCCCATTTGTTGCTCTCAGGGCGTGTTCCATGCAGAGAGAATTAATTTCAATTGCACTCTGCGTCCATTTTTGGATTGGGTCTAAGGCGAGCGTGGGGATACCTCTCCTTGTGTCATCTTCCCAGTTATCTAGTATGTCCCCACTTGCCAGAGGCTCATAGCAACAGTTAAAGTCGCCTGCAACGATTACATAGGAGTTAATGTTACAGGATTCAAGTTCGCTATTAAGTCCTGTTGAAGGTAACATGGATACCCCTCCTCTGGCCCCCCTTAGATAGAGGTTGAACACTTCTAACTTCCTACCCCCCTGGCACTGTATAGTTAGTCTCTGCAGATCGGGAGATTGGGTGAATTTATGATTAACACTGAGACCCAGGGCAATACTGACCCAA
The DNA here is from genome assembly GCF_964261635.1 of Lissotriton helveticus. Lineage (NCBI taxonomy): Eukaryota > Metazoa > Chordata > Amphibia > Caudata > Salamandridae > Lissotriton > Lissotriton helveticus. Next base: position 123,428,253 of record NC_136061.1, read on the forward strand.
ATAAGTAGGCCGCCAGACGGGCGACCTTTACTGCCTGGTTGTTGAGTGGCTGGAACGAAGTAGGTTGTAAAGCCTACCCTGTGTCTAGGTTCTAGGCACCAAGTTTCCTGTAGGAGACAAATGCTAAAAGGATCCAAAAAAGAATTCCACTCTGGGATGTCAAAGTTGCGGGCAAGTCCTGCCACATTCCAACTTAGGATCTTTATCTGAGTTCTACCAGGGGTAACCTCTCTCGGCAACCTGGCTAGTGAAACGAGATCAGGCTCAATTCCTAGCGCTGTTGCAACAGCGACGTTTTGTCTTTGGGGGGGGTCATTCTGGAATCGGAAAACGGCCCTGGTTACGTTGGGACGCATGCCATCCGATAGGGCCATTCGATGTGGTGACACTGATAACATAGGAGTAACATCTAGGTCCTGAACTGCTGCTTGAGTTCCTAGATTAATTGAGGAGTTCAACGCCCCCTCGATTTGCCGGGGATATAACATAGGTTGTATAAATGTAGAAGGGTTGATGTCCTCAGAATCAGGCAACCGAGATAAGTGATTTGAGGACCCCATACGTGAGAGGGCCTTTTTAGGGACTGGAGAAACAGATAGCATTGGACGTCAGTCAACATCCTCGAGGCAGCCGAACCTATTCATAGTAGGGAGCCCTAACCAGCGTCTCAATAGATCTCGGTCTTTATCTTTATTTGAGAGCCCCCTCCGTGGCCGGTGACGTACCAGAGACCAGAGACCATTCGCCATCCTGCGTGTGCGTACTGCGCGGGGGATAGAAAAAAGACAGTGGCCTAGGTACAATAGATGAACCTTCGCCATCAGTAGCCCAAGAGCAAATGTGGTGCGCCGTATATGGGTCCTCAAATGTTACCACTATACAGTCCCCCGGGCTAGATTTCCATGAGGGACCCACCCATGGAACTCGACAGACCATTAGGACTCTGCTTCTCCGACCGTTTGGAATCGGTCTATTCACGTTAAGCCAGTGCATGGTCTTATTCTTCAAGGACCAGTCAGTCTCATGCTGGTCATTTCCAAGCTTAGGAACCCCCGTCAACACAACCACATACTCATTAGCCTCCGGAGGGAGATCAATGTAACCCCCTCGAAAATTGTTCTTATTACGTGGGCCCTGGGTTAGTTGGTAAACAGCTTTGCTGGCAATTGGTCTTGTGAGAGCGCTAGCATTGGGATTTACAGGAGGATGGGTGATGGGGGGCTTTAGATGGGTAGATGTAAGGCCAACAATTTTTCGATCCACACCTATGGTTCGTGGTTTGGGAACTGGCCTTACTATAACAGGTAATGAAGATGGTGATTGGACGGCATGAGGGGCTAGATCTTCCTCTAAGAGACCTTGGTGTTCTAGTCCACGCAAGCCAAGAGTAGCCAGGGCTATGATGCTCTTCTCCATCTCCAACAAATTATTTTCAATACGTGATAGTCTCAGGTCCAAGGGAGAAAGAAGCTTCTTTAGTGTTTCCCAAACCAAGCCTATAAATTCCCCCTCCCCATCCTCTTGTCCCTCACAATGTTTACCATCACCCTCAGCAATTATGTTAACAGATACAGAGGCAATACCCTCTTCAGCTACCTCTGTGAGTGCCTCAATCGGGGAGGCACAACCTCCTATAGCATTGGTCATAGGTGTGTTACCCACATTAAACTGGTATGCCACAGCAATTTTAGATTTCTTACGAGAGTAAGCAGACCTAGAATTGCGTTTCCTTTTGGGTAGTTTACCTTTAGTGTTATTAGATACAGGTATCCCAAAAGCCATCAAGGAGGGGGAATTAGTGGCTGGCTGACTGGGAGTGGCAGAAGATAAGTTCTGGTTATCAGACAGAGAGGCGGGACACATGGATAAGGGTGAAGAGAGTGTGGATGGGCTATTATGAACATCTGCCTGCGTAATTATGCAGTGCGGGATGGTCGGGCGCTCCGGAGTTACAGCTGTTGCTATGTGGCCCAAGGAGGATTTTTTTGAGTTTGCAAAATCCAGTGACAATTTCCTAGCAGCGGCTAAATCCATAGAGACACGGGTCTGCAATTTAGTTATTTCTTGATCAATGGCTAAGTTAGTGCGGGTAATAAAATCATCCATTGGGCCATTTGTTTGCAGCCCACCCTTGGTCACCCTGCTACGTGTTGCCCGAGTACACATATCTAACAGCAATATACAACATCTGAAATATTTTGCTGTGGATACCGTCTTGCCCCTCAGAAGGGGTGGCAATCGTGAGTACCTCCTTAGAAAATTGGAAACCAAATACATTTTAGAGCTCAATAGCAAAACACCCTATGGTCTTAATATCAGTGATGATTTCTTTACTTGTCTTTAAATTACACTATGAACACCTAGTACCTTGTAGCTGGCATCATCCGCACCTCCATTGAATTGAAATTAAATGAATATGTATCTTTCTTCTTTTTTATGATTTTACGTTTTCGATTTACGGCTGTAAATCAAACAATGGTTAGAGCGCAATACTTATCATGCACTAGCACTTTGCACTTTTCTTTAGGTTACACATGATTATTGGCCCACTTGGGCAGAATTCTCTCTTTTTTTTCAACCCGTTAGTCACCCTAACCTCACTTTTCAGCCTCCGGAGGCAAAAGAGCTTCCAAATACATCTCTATGGAAAAAAATAAAATAAAAACACCGTAATACTGAATGGAGCATCCAGGACCAAGTTCAGCACAGGTCAACAACTCCCCAAACCCCCAACATCCAGGATGACTAGCCAGGGTCCCAACGGAAGAGGAAATGCAGAATCAGGGCAACATTTATGAGTGGTGCATCGCTGTTGAAAAACAGTGATGCAGCACTTTTCATTGCACCATCCTTGCGACACCATGGCGGCTGATGCCTGGGAGCACGTTCAGTCCCTGGGGCCTGGAGGCCTCGCTGAGCCAACAACTGAGACCCGGAGTGGGAGCCGCCGGTGCTGTGGAGCTACTGCAGCCTGACGGTGAAGGACCCCCACGTCAGGCGGTGGTTCACATTGAAGCGTCGGCGAAGGCCCTTACCTGGTGGCGAAGTCTGGTAGGTTGCATGGAGACACATTGCTGACCTGTGTGAGAAGACCTTCTGGTGCCCCTTAGGGCTGTGATTGGTAGAGGCGGTCCTGCACACTGATGTTGGGAGGTCTGCATTGCATAGCACACGCCACCACTCCACCGGGGTGCATAGAGGAGATTGCTGATGGTGGGTCAGGCTTCTCTGCATTACAGGCTGGATGAGGTGGTGCTGCCCTGATGTTCTGGAGAGTGAGGCCCCTGAGCTGCGCTGAACTTGTGTGGTGGGAGTGCCGCGACTTGGTGCCTAAGAGGGCGCTGTTGCATCACCTGCATCGGGATGTTGCCCAGCAGACTCGGCAGCGGCTGCTGTACCCGTCCTGGCTGAGGCTCCTGCTTGCTGAGTCACAGATGTAGAGACAGCGCGGTGGATTGAATCTTCTGTGTTGATGTCCTGGTGAGGAGAAGGTGGGATGGGGGGCAGAGGATGCAGGGTACTGTTGAGCCCAGGCCTAGTGCCTGTGGGTGGTGTACACGTGCTCTGAGCAATCCCAGCACTGCCTAGGATACTGCACAAGACTTGTGGGGGACTCCACTAATTGCTGATATCTGCAGTTGGTGGTGCTAGGGGCATGGGGCCGGTTTGAGCACAGGCCCTTGGGCCTGCAGCTTGATCCGCTGTTACTCGCTGGGGCACTGGCGGAATCCGGAATCGGGTCGCCCCTGTTAGATTGGAAGAGGAGAGCCGGGTGGGGCTGCCTTTCCTCGCCCCCTGTTAGTGCGCTTTTGGGTGTATGGGGGAATTCCCTTGGTGGGCCCCCCAAAGTAGATTCTTGCCTAGCATACAGCTGGCTAGAGGAGAAGGGTCGCTGGCCACACTGCACTGCACTGCACATAGTGCCTGGGAGTCTGTGGCAACGATGGGCCGCCTGCACACGGGGGGGGGGCATCGACACCTAACTGCTCCTCCATGTCGGTAGACCGAGCGGCTGGGGGTCGCTGTCTACCTAGGCAAGTCACAGTGGACACCCCGGACTCCAGACTCTGTACGGACACCGGGTACCTCCCTAGAACAAACACACACTTCCCTTGAGGGCCTCATCAACAAATTCACAACCGACCTCACCCTGGAGTGCACAGAACATCACAAGCTGACTGACAAGGTACACAACATTGAGCAAAAACTGTCCAAAGTCCACCCTCTTATCCGGACCGCAGGGTTGGAGGTACAGCACCTAATGCCACATGTGAAGTCCGTAGAAAGTAGAGCGGATGATGCAGAGGGCCACTCGCAGTGGAACAACGTGAGGGTGGTGGGTTAGCCCGAGGGAGCAGAAGGGGATGAGGCAGTGGCATATACTGAGACATGATCTATTGCCAGCAGGAGCACTCTTTACCCATTCTTTGTTGTGAAGCGGGCCAATCGAGTGCCAGCAAGCCATCTGCCACGGGGACAAGTCCTATACCCTTTCTCTTCCGCCTCCTACAGGGATCGTGAAACTGTCCTGAGGGAGATACACAAGCTAGGCAAGGTGAAAGTGGATAACCCCACAATATTTTTCTTCCCTTACTATGCCACGGGGGTGCAGAGGCAGAGGGGGTTGTGTCTAGTATCAAATACTCCCTCCTCTTCCTAGCAAGGCTGTGAGTGGTCTCAGTCCGTGACACGTGATTCTTTCTTGCCGCTGAACAGGTCTGGACCTGGCTGGAATTGAATGGTCGCCAGATGCTGCGGACAGGAAGTGAAGGTTCTCTGCAACAAGCTGTAATTCGTGGAGCCAGTCACAGTGGGAGGCGCTGGAGGAGCAGGCATCCCCTGCCAAAACTATAAGTCACCCCCAATGTGGAGCAGGTTATACAAGAGAGGCGGAAGGCCCTGCTTGCGGCAGCGATGATGTGCTATCACACTCAGAGACAGGATCCCAACATTTCCCTGAACACTCCCTCCGCGACGATGGTTCAACTGCGATGTGGCAATCCGATGCGGAGTCCAGGTGGCCCCCCGGATGTAACTTCTCGGACGGCAGATGGCCTAATTTAAGGTTGACTGGTGTGTCACTCTCCTTCTTCCACTGTTCCAGACTGCTTTCTGTGGTTCCCGGTCTCCAGCTACCTGTTGCTGATGTTCCGGTCTACCGAGGTCAGCACTTACAGTGGATCAGTTCCAGTTGTCACCCAAAGGGTGAGTGACGTATGACAGGGCTGGTAATCGTGTTCTCCTTGGTGCTCCTAGCTGCAATAGCAGGAGGCCCATGGTGTCGTTGACCTTACCATGGATGAATTGTGGGAGTTCTTCTATTATCCAAGGGTGAGGCCCTAGCGGCACTTTTGCACCGCTGGAACATCACTTTTTTGATGTCCTGGTGGCACAATGTGCCACAGCATGGTAACAAGGCCACGTAAATCCACTTCACGTGGGTTTTCATGGCCTTGTAAATATGTGCCCCTTTCACGCATAAACTGTGTAAAAGGGGCGTTCCATGGGTGTTGCTGCAGGCGTTTCCACAGAAAACCCATGCAATCTGAAGCATTCCCAGATTTACGAGAAACCGGAAACCTGGTAATGCGTCAGAATCTAACACCACCCCAAAGGTGGTATTTGGGAGGCGCGATGAGGATAAATGTTATTATTTGGCATTCTGCAGCACACATAGAAAGAAGAAATCGCCTGGATTGATTGACTTTGTGCAATAAAAAAAAGCAGCCGTAACTTCAAAAAATTGACGGTAAGGCGGCATTAACTCCTTGCAAATATGCCCCTCAGTTTCAGAGGGGAGCACTAGGCTTGCATTGTAAACTTCCTTAATTTATTTATTTTAATTACAGGCTGCCGGCGCCTGTTCTTTATCTCCAGGCGCTGCACAAATGTTCTCTCCTCTTAAACTTCCTCTGTTTGCTTCCCCCTCCACTTCACCTTCGCATCCACTCCACACCACCCTTTGCATTTCACCTCTAACCGCTCCTAATTTTGTATTTGATTTTGTTTTTATTTTGGGCATTATCCCCTGTTTTTAACCCTCAGCCCCCTTACTAGCACCATAATTGACTGAAACCCACCGCTGTTGGGCGGGCCCTCTTCCCGGTTTGCGGATCGTTCCATGGCGGCCATATTGGGCGAACCTTGGGAAGCCTGCCGGCGCCATTCGGGAACTCACACGTTCTAGTCGTCATAAGGACGCTAGACGGCTTTATAAGGAGGGAAAATTAGGCGCTCTCTCTTACTAGCTGACATTGAGTACTATCTGCGTGTTGCGGGTGGTCCCTGATTTGAAAGCGGCCATTTGCGATATTTTAACGCTCCTAATTTTGTATTTGATTTTATTTTTATTTTGGGCATTATCCCCTGTTTTTAACCCTCAGCCCCCTTACTAGCACTATATTTGACTGAAACCCACCGCTGTTGGGCGGGCCCTCTTCCCGGTTTGCGGATCATTCCATGGCGGCCATATTGGGCGAACCTTGGGAAGCCTGCCGGCGCCATTCGGGACCTCGCACGTTCTAGTCGTCATAAGGACGCTAGTTGGCTTTATAAGGAGGACATGCTGACGTGTAGCGGTCACGCGCAGTGGGGGCGCCGGACTTCTGCCGGAGTTACGCCTGAGTTCAGCCCGTCTGGGCCCGTCCGCGCTGAGGACGGGCTGGACGCTGGACTCTCTTGTATAAAACCGCAGGTAATCTACCATTATTCCTTCTTGGAGATATCAGCTCTTAAACCATCGTATCTGCCCTGCACCCATAGATTCTCTCCGGAGGGTGTAATACACTCCCCTTTCTGTCACACCTGTAAATCCGCTCTTCTGCCACCTGCTCCCCTTGAGAGTAGCTCTCTGAGTGTCTTAATGCCATCTGGGGCCACTTCATCCAAAAAGGGATTCCTGGTAAACGCCAGGTCTCTCATTAAAAACAATATAGCGTTTCATGAGTTTGTGTCGGACAGACAACCTGATCGGATGTTCGTGACGGAAACGTGGGCTTCTGAGTCTTCGGGCCATGACCTATTATTGGCAATTCCTGAAGGCTTTAAATTGCTCAGACAGGACAGATTTAAACGTAGAGGGGGGGACTTGCTGTTCTCTGTAAATCCTCTCTGCCCTGCACGATAAAATCTCTATCAGTGGCCTCGGATCCGTTTGAGGCATTGTATTTCTCTATTCTAGCTGCTCCCTTGGTCTCTTTTACTGGTATTCTTGTTTATAGACCTCCGGGCCCTAGAGCTGCCTTTAGTGGGGACCTTCTGAGGATCCTTGAACCTTATTTTGGTAAACCCCACTTTACCATTCTAGGGGATTTTAATTTCCATTTGGAAAACCTAAGGGATACTGATACCGCTATGTTGGTGGACTCACTCGGAGCCTGTGAGTGTATCCAACTGGTGAATAGCCCGACCCACCGGGCGGGTCACATCTTAGATGGCGTATTCACTAATGACCCCAGACTTTCGGCTGGCACTCCGGTACCTTTAGTTTGGTCCGATCATTTGGCCGTTCCCATTTAATTTGAATCTGGTCCGGCAGAACTGTCTGTTCTGACCATTAGCACCAGAGGTCCGAAAAGGAGCTATAGGAACATTACCAATGAAGCCCTTGCTCCTTATATAGAGACCAGCATGTACTCGCCTTTGAGAGACGTTGACGAGGCAGCTGATAGGCTCGCTAATTCTATCAACAAGGCTGTTGATGAGTTAGCCCCTGCATCTCATCGTTACTCGGCACGTCTCAAATCTTCTGCTCCTTGGTTCACAGAATCACTAAGACTTTTGAGACAAGGCTGTAGAAGACAGGAGAGAAGATGGAGGAAGTCTTGGGATCCTACTGAAAGGGAGGCACACAAGGGTCTATTAAGAGAATATGAAGCTAGTGTTATTAGGGAAAAACAGGAGTTTTTCTCAAATCTCACTACCTCCCTTACCTCTTCTAGGGAACTTTTCAAGATCGTGGACTCTCTCTGCTCCCTGCAAGTGCCTGATCCAGTTGTGGGCTCACAGGAGCTGTGTAACAATATATATGAGTTTTTCCATAATAAAATTGAAGATATATATCTTGCCTTGGAAACTCAGAGGAACTCCCTGGGGGATCTCCCGTGCCAAACCCTATCCAATCTTGAACTTTGGACAAGAGACCCCTCCAAGAGTCTTACTCATTTCCCGCCACTTTCCCTTAATGGGCTTGAGCTCCTGTTGGACCGGACCAAATCATCCTCGCCTTTGGACCTATGTCCTCTGAAGACTCTGAAGGACTGTAGGCTTACACTTCTCGAAGTGATGAATGGTGCCATAATTCAAGGCACCTTCCCCACAGCTTGGAAGAGGGCGATAGTGAAGCCCCTTCTGAAGAAGCCCACCCTGGACCCAGAACAGCTTAAGAACTTTAGACCTATCTCCCTGTTACCGGCTCCCGCAAAAATGCTCGAATCTCACCTGAATTTACATCTTTCTACCTTTCTGGATTCCTCTGGGTTCTTAGATAGTTCCCAGCATGGATTCAGAAAGGCCCATAGTACCGAGTCAGCACTTACTATGGTGGTGAATAATATCCGCCTGCAGGTAGATGCGGGTCAAACCACTGTGTTGGTCCTACTTGACCTCACAGCTGCGTTTGATACCCTGTCTCCCTCTACGTTAACATCGCGCTTGAGGGAGGCAGGGATTGCGGGTCCGGCCTTGAACCTTCTGCACTCTTTTTTACATCTAAGAGAGCAGAGAGTCATGCTTGGAGAGTTCCTCTTCCCTGCTAAATCCTTGCAGTATGGAGTGCCACAAGGGTCGGCCTTGAGTCCGACCCTATTCAACATCTATGTGGCTCCCCTTGCTAGGCTAGTAAAATCACAGGGGATGGAGGTTGTGTCATACGCCGAGTACACTCAAATCCTGGTGTCTCTGGCCCACTCTGTTACCACCTCCCCCGTCAACTTTAGGACTTGTATGCAGACAGTCTCTGACTGGATGATTCAGAATTCCCTAAAGGTGAACGGCGATAAGACAGAGATTCTGGTCTTTGGCAAGGACCAGGATGTCTGGTCTAGTGAGTGGTGGCCTTCATCTTTGGGAACTTGTCCCCCTCCTTCCCAATCAGCCAGAAACCTCGGCGTAATATTTGACACCTCACTGTCCATGACTCTACAGGTCAATCGAGCAGTGGCCACTTGCTGGGGGGTCATTAAAATCCTCAAAAGAATCTTGCACTATCTTTCTCCTCTAGCACGTAAGCAGACAGTGGTTGCATTAGTGGGTTCCAGGTTGGATTATTGTAATGCACTTTATGCAGACTCCAACAAGGGACTCATCCAACGCCTACAGGTTGTACAGAACGCGGCTGCTCGATTTGTTCTGGCTCTTCCTAATGCATCCTCTGCTACAATGGCCTGAAAGAGCTTGCACTGGCTCCCTATACAACTGAGGATCTATTTTAAGATCTTGTGCTTGGCCTATAGAGCCCTTGCAGACGGTCCTTTGGACCCTCTAGGTGCCCTGTTAACTCGCTACATACCTAGTAGAACCCTCAGATCATCGGAGATGAATCTGCTTGTGGTTCCCCGTGCGAGGAAGGTCCGTTGGGGCAGTAGAGCATTTTCCATCGTTGCTCCTAGGCTTTGGAACTCTCTCCCTCTGGAAATTAGGGCCCAACCATCTTTGTCCCTTTTTAAAAAAGCGCTCAAAACCTGGTGCTTTATCAAGGCCTACCTACAATGAGAGCATATTTGCCATAGCTAGTTTCTTTTTTGGTTAGGCGCCTTGACGCCCATTGGGCCTAGTAGCGCTATATAAATTTGTTTTCATTCATTCAGGTGCTGCAGGGGACCTGATGTGTAAACACAGAAGCCCTCCACCCCTATCTCCTCTTACATCACAAGGAGCAGGAAGGAGGCGGATTAGGTCAGAGGCAGACTTTCTTTAGCTTTCGCCAACCAACTGCATTGCTCCCTGAACATCCCCCATTCCCTATTAGATAGCGAGGGGTGAGGAGTATCTTCCTGATGTGCTTAGTTTCCTCATGCAGACATAGTGGGTACAACAGTGTCAAAGAGTAGAGCAAGGGGCTTATTTACAAGCTCACTGCGCCACGGGTCACATTTATTGATGCGCCAGCAGCGCAATGGGCTTCTTTATTTTACTAGACCATGTAAAGTCACCCTGCGTGACTTTTCATGGCATTGTAAATATGTTTACCTTTCCCGCATAACTCAGCGTGAAAGGGGCATTCCAAGTGTGTTGCTGTGGGTGCTCCCATGCAACATCCATGGAACTTGATGCTTTCTCAGATTTACTGTACCCACAGGATAACTAAATCATTCTTATGTTGTTCATAGGCATTCAATGAAATTAGAATAAGGAAAAGAGAGTAAAATAAGCACACAGCAAATTAATTTTATCTGAAAATTTTAGTATTGAATTGATCAGGGAATACAAATCATGGGGATAAAAAGAGATAAATCCAATCTTAGCAGTTATGAATGGATGTACATATAAATCAACAATTCAATTCATAACATATCAACAACTTCATAGGCAAACAAGCATTTACAATGCAACGGTTTCGCCTTTGGAAAAGTTTGAGCTATTGGCATTATGAATGACAAACGTTTTATTTATGTGTTAGTTTTGAAAACAGATAAATAAATGGCATTGTCATTTACAATGGCAATAGCTTAATCTCTCGCAAATGCGATTTGTATTGCAACTATTTCACTTATCATTTTGCACTACAATGAAAACTGGCTTGTGCATTTACTCCTGCAGAAGAGTATCAAGAGGAGAGGCCCTGTTGCAGACCCGTGGAGTTTCAAGTATCTGTTGTGCATCACCTCATAACAAACAGCATAATTGTAAACGGGACTGAGAAAACTTTTTTTTTTTTAAGAGGAGTGCCCCTCTAAAAGAAAGGCCCCGGTCTCTACTGCTTTCTTTTACAAGGACGCACTTGGTTGTTGTGAGGCGCAGGTTGAAAAGAGAAATTGCGTTGTCAGTCCTCGCCCTGGTCCAGTCAGCAGGGCCACATTGGTGCTGCCATACCCAACCTAGCGCTGCCAACTGCATGCCCAATGAACTCAGTGCAGCAACGTGTGCCCACCCTCATGCTAAAGCAAGCCACCCTGTCCTGAAGGCAGCAGCCCTGGTTCCGCCGCGGTGTCGCCGCCCTGGTCTCCCTGGTCCAGCGGGTGTCTTCCTGCTGCGCCCGCTCTCTTATCGACCAGTCAGTCACTTTCCCTCATCCGAAGCCCTGCTCCGTGCTGCACGTGTTCCTACCCCGCTGCAGGTGCCCCTCACCCGGGGCAGCTGCCCTTCACTCCTTCTGCGGGTGCCCCATTTCTGTCTCCTCGTGCAGCTGCCCTTCACAGCCCCCCCTTGCAGGAGCCCCTTTCCCTGCTGCAGGTGCCAGTGTCTATCTCCCTTGTGCAACTGAACACCCCCACCCTGCTCCCCACGGTGGTACACCTCTCGCCCTGGCGAAGGAGCCTCGCTGCCTGACGCATGTGTCCTGCGCCCCTCTTCCGGGTGCACCAGCCCCACTCCCAGGTGCCTCGCCCTCATCCTGCTTCCCCTCTGCATCCCCTGAGCCCTAGTGCAGAAATCTCACTCCAGGCCTCCCTCTCTCCAGCGCAGTTAGCCCTGCCCCTGGAGAATGTGCCAACTCTCCCTGTGCCCTTGGTCCATGCTGATGTAGTCCATCTCGCCAGTAAACGTGTGTCAGTCTCTGAATGCAGCTGTCCCTCATCTGCACGCGGCAGTCTCTTTTTCCCTTTCGTGCAGGCCTCCCTTCACTTGTGCAGCTCTCCCTCTCAAGGTGGTTCTCCCCATGAACGGGCCCCTCTCTCTAATGCAGCAGCCCCTACCCCACAGGTCTCCCTTTCCTGGTCGAGCGCCCCTACCCCCTAATGGGAATGGGCCCTTCTTCTCTTATGCAACACCCTGTCCCCGGAGCGGTAGTCTCTCGTCCATGTCTAGCACTCAGTAACCCGCTGCTTTATGCCCCGGCACGGCTCGGCCCCGGCCTCTGAGATCATTTACACGCACTTTATGGCTCTGATGGGCCGGGCGCATGTTCTCATCAGGAACAGGGTCAATACTGTTTGCATTAGGGGGTGGGGAGAGGATCAAGTGAGCAGAAAAACGAGGATGGATTTAACCCAGATGTTTCGTAATTCAGTAAATAATTTCCTGTATATTTAGCAGGTGTCGGTAATACCGAGCAGGAATCCTGTAGCTCACAGAATCTTTTTCAAGCAGCAGTGACTGCTGGAGAAGCACATCCTTGATGTCCGATCATGTTGCTTTCATCTAGGATCTTTCTTGTTAAATTATTGCCGTTTAGACCTTGGTAATTATTTTGACTGCTCCATATATACACGGAGAACGGTTAAGTTTGCGAGCAATCATTGAACCTGGGGCACTGTGCGTATTGCTTTTGTGGAATCGTTTGGCCATGGCTGTCTCTGACTTTTTGGCACTCAAATATTTAAAAGTCCCTTGAGAATATTGATTTGAACTTACTTGCTGTCCTAGATCAGTTTAGTGCATGCAAGAATAAATCAATTTAGCTGTATATTTCCATAGGCCCACAAACCTCTCGGTGACGAGTGGCAGTTATTGTTCAAGCCCCGCTGTCCCAGCACCGACGGCCAGGTGCACTTCTACACGGAGGACTTTAAAAATCCTTTAAATTACTTGAATGTATCCCGGGAGAGTGCACTCGTCTCGGGGCACGACGGTGTCACGACAGCCCTCGTGCAATGGGTGCCCCCTCCCCTACACGCACATATATGCACACCCAGGCGGACACACACAAACAATACACACTCTCACACTGATACTCAACAACACGTAGACACATATGCAGAGACATGCAGACGGACGAGCTGACACGCACAGGCACACTCACTCAGACATACACAATGCGCAGACAAACATACACACATGAAGAAACCCGCACAGACCCACGTGCACAAACACACAGGCGCATATACATAGTACGTTCACACTGTTGAGCTTCACACGATACTCCTGATCTTATGTGTCTGTTTCCAGTTTGCCGAGGCAAAGACTACAGGGAGCAGGAAAGGCACACGGACAACGGGAGGGGGGGGGGGGGGGTGGGAACCGCACACGGACAACGGGAGGGGGGGGGCGGGAACCGCACACGGACAACGGGAGGGGGGGGGCGGGAACCACACACGGACAGCGGGAAGCAGGAACGGGCACTCACCTGGACTTCTTCCGCTTGCACACATTTTGCGAAATACAGTGACATCCCGTAATTTCTATCTTCCGAAACATCGGGATCAGCTGCGGCTCGGGAGGCGGGGATCTGCTGTGGGAGGGGAGGGGGAGAGCGGAGGCCGTGTTACAATGGCATCGGGACCAGCTGCGGCTCGGGAGGCGGGGATCTGCTGTGGGAGGGGAGAGGGAGGCGGGGAGAGCGGGGATCAGCTGCGGCTCGGGAGGCGGGGATCTGCTGTGGGAGGGGAGGGAATGCTGCAAAGACAATGGGACACAAGGGTTGTTTTGCTTCTGTGGGAGGGGAAGGGGACACGGACGGCCGGCGGGAAACGTGCACAGGACAGCGAGGAGGGGGGAGGGGGGACGGCGGGAGGAGGGACACGGAGGAAGGCAGGACAGCAGCAAGCACGGCCCGGCCGGACCAGATTCGGGGGCGTTCCCGGCTGACGTCGCGTGACGTCGGCAAAAGCCAAAGAATCTCGGGAACGCCCCCGAATCTGGTCCGGCATTGACGGACAGGCCCCTCGTCCAATGGCTAGGCTCCATTTATGGAGCCAGCCAATGAATGCCGAGGGCCGACCCAAACCCACACTACAGTTCTCATTAGATTTCTCCTGCGCAAAAGCTGCTTGCGCAGCTTTTTGCAGTCGAAACCTAAAAAAGTATAGTTGGCTAAGTGAGAGGGCAACCTCGGGCGCATGGCGCGCATGGCACACCTGGCGGGCACGTTCTGAGCGTAGGACCAGTGGGCATCGCATGAGTGAACATCTGGAAGGCCCGGATGATAGGACAACAGGCCATCTGATCCTTCTGTGTTTTTTTTATTATTCTTTTTATTTTTATCTAAACTCTTCGGGCAGGTGGGAACGCAAGATGGAAGTTTTGAGCGTAAATAGGAGTGGGCGGTTCTAGGGAAAGAGCGCCCCGGGTGAGTTCTTTAAGCGATGCACCTCTGGGGCATTGTAAAGCAGAGCACCTCTGGGCAGATTCCGAGCACATAGACCACGTCCTGGACACAACATGGCATCTCAAAGACAGGAGACAAATGCACACGCTCTAATGGCGAGTTATATGTTGCACAGGTGGGCCTACTTGTGAAAGTAGGGGCAGACCTGGACAAGTCCTGATCGCTAGTTGCATTGTGCGTTTTCTGATCACGGCATATGTGGGATTTGATACCTGGATGGATACTGGCTGCAGGGTGAATTGTGAAAGCGGAAATACATACATCTGTATGATTTCTCATCTAGAACAGATGTGAAAGCAGGGGGCATGGGCCTAGATTCAGGAATCAGGACACGCGTGGGTGAGCTCTGAGAACAGGATGCGTCCTGCTTTACAGTACTCTGCCGGAATCTAAGACAACCCGTGTATTCCCTGGTGATGCCCCGGGCGGGGCGCGCCCCTGTGCTCTGATGCTCCCGGGAGGGGCGCGGATGTCCAGAGCCCTCACATCTCTGGCCCAGTGACCCTGCCACCGGCCCGACAGGTTTCTTCTATGATAAAAACATTACCAACCCGCATCTGAAGGTGGGAGTGGTGGGCGAACCTGCCTTCCCACGCTCTGGCACTGTCCCGTGGATCTCGGCCCTATTCTTCAGCTCGTTCTATCATCTATTCATTCAATCTTTAATCCGTGTGCCTGGAGGCAGACTGAAGTCTGTAGCCGGTGCCTTGTCTGCATTCCTTGTTCGGGTAACTTTGTTAGTAGTAAATATTTATTTACGTTGTTTATTGGTGCGCCTAGAGGTCGGCCGGCTGAGTGAAAACCAGAGCAGATCTGCGACTGGCACCCACCCACAACATGCCTGAAGCAGAGCTGCTGCGCCCCTGCCTCCTGTTTCTTATTATGTTATGTGTCTACTTACCCACAACATGCCTGAAGCAGAGCTGCTGCGCCCCTTGCCTGACTCCTGTTTCTGGTTAAGAGGTGGAATAGATGTGGCGCCGCGGCCAGGGTGCCTGCCTCCGGACCTCGTGGTTCACGGTGCGATCCCCGGCGCCAGGTTAGCCATGTGACTGGGCAATAGCTCGCTTAATCTTCCCGACAGTCCCCAGCTCCGGGACACCTCCAGAGGTACTGGCCAGGATGCAGCTGCCACATACCGGTCTCTTGTCTTGATATTGTACATAATAGTTTGTAAGGGCCCAGCACTGTCGGCTCAGTACATGACTCGTTGACTAGCCATGCGTGATTCGGTGACCAGCCATGTTAAAAAAAACGCGCCCCCTACCAGCCGCAGCGTAGCTTCGGATCCAGGCAGCGAGATGCCTCCCTGCAGCAACAGTCTCCAGGTATTCGAGGCCTAGAGAAGGGCTGGACCAGAAACAGGCCTTAAAGGTGCAGGGTCCCGGCCTGTAGGGGGTAGTCTGACAATGCTCACAGTGCTATCGAGACTTTTGTTAATACACGAGGCGTCAGACGGTCTGCCCTTCCCAGCAGCTCTTACAGTAGGAGGTTTTGCTAAGCCTGTCCCGAGGGAGGGAGGGTGTTGTTCGCTGCGAGTATGAGGTGGCGTGCATCACCAGGTAGGTATACGCAGGAAAGAATCGTTACCTGAAAAAGAGCCCGGAGAAAGTGCCCTGCCGCACGTAATGAACCACCACAGATAATAAGCACAAGCGCGAGGGAGCGTGACCTGCCGCCAGAGGTCAACAACGCACAAATGAGACGCGTCTGCGTCACAGAGGGAAGCAGCACGAACGTGCCCGCAGAGGATAACATCGCACACCTAGCGTGCACCGATGCGAGATAGTGGATTGAAGTAATATATGCGCAGGTGTGAGTGTCTTCTCTCACAGAAGTCAAAGCGTGGGACATGCCATCCGGTCCGAGACAGTCTCCTGCCCTATTGTACTTATAGTAACACATTTAATACTAAGGGAGTGCGAATAAACATCATTTCTTGCAAACGTACACTAGCACAAAGCGAGGGGAGGGGGGACGGCGGGAGGAGGGACACGGAGGAAGGCAGGACAGCAGCAAGCACGGCCCGGCCGGACCAGATTCGGGGGCGTTCCCGGCTGACGTCGCGTGACGTCGGCAAAAGCCAAAGAATCTCGGGAACGCCCCCGAATCTGGTCCGGCATTGACGGACAGGCCCCTCGTCCAATGGCTAGGCTCCATTTATGGAGCCAGCCAATGAATGACGAGGGCCGACCCAAACCCACACTACAGTTCTCATTAGATTTCTCCTGCGCAAAAGCTGCTTGCGCAGCTTTTTGCAGTCGAAACCTAAAAAGAAGAAGACCAAGTTCTATGGTATTCAATGCCCTGTCTTTTCAAAGGGGCTTTTTTCGAACAAATCAGTCCTGATGATGGTCTTATTGATGCCTACAAGCAAGACCGAAACGTTGACCTAATCACCATCTCCACAGCATTAATGCATGAAGGATACCCTTGTATACCATTGTACTTGGTCTTCTTCCTTTTTGCCTATGGAGTTGTTGATTTGTTATGAATTGAATTGTTGATTTATATGTACATCCATTCATAACTGCTAAGATTGGATTTATCTCTTTTTATCCCCATGATTTGTATTCCCTGATCAATTCAATACTAACATTTTCAGATAAAATTAATTTGCTGTGTGCTTATTTTACTCTCTTTTTCCTTATTCTAATTTCATTGAATGCCTATGAACAACATAAGAATGATTTAGTTATCCTGTGGGTACAATAGGGTTTAATTACTTAATCAACCCTTGAATGATATACGGTTAATCAAATGTACTTAGTCTATAAATAAAATCCCTTGTAGCTATTTCCTATTTTGAACTATCCATTGCCCAAGCCTACAAGGGTTTATTGGGTTACCCAAAATCTCTTTATACTTCTCAGATTTACAACATTTTATAAACCTGAGAATGCGTCAGAATCCCTATGCCTCCCAAGAGGAGGTGTTAGGAGGCGCAACAAGGAGAAATGCTTTCATTTTTCCTCGTTTTTTTCTCTTTCTGTGTATGCTTCATTCTGGAGCACAAATAGAAAGAGGAACATGCCTTTAATGGTATCCCTTCCTGTACAAAAACAATCATCCCCTCAGCACAGGAACCCTTGCAAAATGGCTGACTGCATGGCTGCTGTTTGTGCGCTGGGGAGAAGGACAGGAATGCAGCGTATCTTGTAGGTAGAGCGCATTCTGGCCTTTTTTTTACGTACACTTGCGCAGTAGACAGGCTTGCTCCGCTTTCACATTAAAGTTGTAGCACAGCAAAAGCCGCTATGAACACGCTTAACAGTAATTCATCCTCTATACATCACTTAGAAAAGTTGAGGTATGAAAGATTGGGGAGATAAAGGACAGCAGGGGTAGGGGGACCAGAAAAGGTGCAAATTTGATTTCGCCTGGAGTGCTCTTATAGCTTAGACCCACAAAGGCACAAAAGTATGATGCGACGGAAAAGATCCAACAACCTCAATTCTCAACCAGACGGAAACCTATATTATTCCATCGGAAACAATACCTTTTTAGAGAAAACTATTTTTTTACTTGTAATGGCACTCACACTGTTTTTTTTAGATCAGATGCATATCGCTCTACATCCGTTCTATACATGCACATATATATGTCTTTAGAAACATATCAATTGCAAACATTTACATCAAATACATAAATACAAACATAAATAAAGAAACAGACTAAATAGATACATTTCTGACTCATAAAATTGAATCCTAACTGCCCTAATATTTGCGTGGCTGCGGGTGACCGATTATTTCACAAACAACTATGACTCGCAGCCTATCTAGAAAGATAGCCCTCTCAAATACACTCGCTAGGGGACACATATAGCTCAACCCTACTTCTATTAGAGACTAGTGTAATAAATGTTCTTTATAAATCCAAATCACAATGGTATGGGCTTCTTTTCAATGTGTAGTTGACGCGTTTCAGCCCATTTAATCTGGGCCTCATCAGGACTAGCGACTTTAGGAAACCTGAAACACAAGTAAATATGATCCCTCTTATTTACTTATAAACATATATACAGATACATACACTTATATACAACTTTTTACAGATGGGGGAACTACCTAGCAGCTCAAAGAAGAATCTCACGGCTATATGGGTATCTTAAACAAATGTGTTCTGTGGACAACAATAAAGCTGAAAATAAAGACAAAAGAGGAAAAAGAAGAAAAACTGGCCCTGCCCGGTGCTCATGGGCACGCATAAAATCTACAAAGACTTTGGGCCCACATGCATTTTAAAAAAATAGCAATGAGCTGTACAACTTTTTGGAGCTGTGGATAGTGACTACTGCAGTGCCTTAACCCCAAAAAGTGTGATAACAATTGGAAGAGCAATCAAAGCTGGCAGCCCGAGGAGAACTAACCAACCCTCAACGAAGGCCTGTTCTGCCTGTAGCAGCGACTGTGCCAAATGTACAGCCCCTGAGATTGACGACTGGATTTCTCATTGGGTGACTATTTTCTCAAAGAATAATTGGTTGCAGCTCCTTAAGCAGCGTGCATTTTATGGGAAACTTAGAGGAAATGTACAGCACATGTAATCACTCTCCATTCTCATCTCTGTGCCCCTTCACCTTTTCCTCTTTTCTAGATTCTAGAAAGTGTGATCACTTTTTCTACCCATCAGCACCACAGTTGTGAAAACTGTGGGCGAGCCTTTTTCAAGACTTCTAATGTCATGCCACGCCCACAACTGCTAGTTACTCAATAACAATAACATTAGTGTGAGTTAAGAACCCTCCTTTCAAAACACTACAAAACATCAGTTATTTGAAACTTAAAAGAGTGTGTTTTTCTAGTTGAGGGACACCTAGTAGTTCAGAATGGTTTTATCGGTGCCAGGTCATGAGTATTTTTTACATTGCTTGCTTTCCCATTCTTGTGTCAGGAATTAAAGGCTGAGCAGCAAGGTTTGAATTTGTGAAGTCACAGCTTCTAGGAGCATTTCAGAAGCAAGTGCATTTGCCCACTCTATTATCTGATAAGTTTAGTACCTTTTATAGCAGTGCTATAATCCATTTCTGGCTACTCATATAATCAAAACAGAGAATTCTTTGGGATAGAATTTTTGTGGGAGAGATTAAACGTCTCTGGTACCTTGTAGTGTGCTGTTTGTGCCTGAAGTTGTTTCAACTTGTATTAGCAGACTGAATATTTCAATGACTGTACGTACATTTTCAATGACCTTTCTTGGGTTCGCAAAATCCAAACAGATTTATCCTGGAATAAGGCGTCTCTGAAGTACTGTGTGATGGGCGCTTGGACCGGTATCTTTTCATCTGGTGGGAGTGTCCTAGGTAGTGGCGGCTCCTCCGCGATGTTCTTGCATCGTTTCGTCTTGCATTTGCCGGCTCTGAGCCAGCGCTGTAGGGCGGGGTGGGGCTGAGGCATCACCCTCACCCCAGGGGGGCAGCTGAGCAGTTTGCCTGGGCCGGTTTCTGTTCCCAGTCCGGCCCTGATGGGAGGGGGAGGAGGAGTGCTACGTGCACTCCCTAAGAGCTCATGTGTGTTTGGCTGGATATCTCCGGCCGACTAGAACATACATGGGGCATATTTACAAGGGCTTTATCTCCGCTTTTTTGGCTTACAAACCCAAAAAAGCGGAGATAAAACCAGCGCCCTATTTACAAGAGAGTGCTAACATGCATAATTGCATGTTAGCACCCTTTTTCCCAAAGCCTCCCTTTGCATCTCCAATGAGATACAAAGTGGGTGTTACTGGGCGTACCCCAGATGGACTACCTTGCAAATATTGCTGATGTTTACATCGCAATATTTACAAGGCAGCCTACATGATTTTAGCACACATTAGATTTTGGTGAAAACTGAACTTTTCGCCAAAATGTAACATCTGCTAAAATCCTGACTTAGCCATCCCTACATAGTGGGTGAATTATGCACCCACTATGGTGCAAGGTTATCTCCCTTTTGCAGGGAACATCGCTTGAAAACCAGCGATGTTTCCTGCAAAAGTGCGATAACCTCGCTATCTCTGGAATTTTTATCGCCCTGGAGTAACGCGTTGTTAATTACCCGCTACCAGGGCGATAAATACCAGAGATAGCCTGCGATAATATAATTATCGCTAAGCACAGCCAGCAATAATTATCACTGGCCGTTGTTAATACGCCCATGCACACTTAGGTTTTCTCCAGCCCGGCTGCATTGAGCAGCTCGACAAGAGAAATCCCACAGACTCCCAGGCCTGAGCGGAGCATCTTTCTAGCCCACTCAGGCCAACCCCTGCACTGCTCTCTGGCACGGGGTGGATGGGAGTCCGTCCCAGTGGCTTCTGGGATCAGGCAGGTAGAGGAGACTCCGGGCAAGGCAGGAGGCAGCTGACAGCTACATGTACTTTATTTTGTATTTTTTTTAAATATAGTATTTCTATCCCTGCCTCCCCCTGTGGGACCCCTCCCTCATTCCCTCAACCGGCCCCACCACCCTTTGTTTATTGCGGCTGCCGCTGGTCCCATACTGTTCCAAACAGGGGTAACAGCCTCCATTCCAATTGACTTCACACCTGTCCCAGGTACTTCAAGTAGCCCAGGGCATTGGTGTTATGCATGAATGCTAAGCAATTAAACTCATAAAGGGAGGCTGCAGCAGGTACAGGTGACTCATTAAGAAAAACAACAAAAGCTGGTTTCTTAATTATAAATTGGTCTTGGGTGGGCCATGGGACTACCTCGGGAGGGCCCGGCACACCTAGCCTCCCTCTAGAACCGGGCAAGGTGCCAACGCATGCAAACAAAGCAGGCACGCACACACATACTGGTTGCATGTATTGCCGCTCTTATAATGGCTTATCAGCCTTGTCTCGTCATGAAAATCCGTTTTATTTTCCAGTTGTTTCTGGAGTCTGGTTTGTACGAAGAGACGGAGCACAATACTACTAGCACAGTATATGTCTTGAGTCCCCATATAACGTCTAAAAGGGTTACTTTGCCCGAGTACAAATTGGATATTTCAAACCAAATAACTGGTCACATTTTCAAAAACTAACGATGAAATGCTGCCACCCAGTGGTCAAAAGTATAAGCACACCCACATACTCGCGAAGGTTCTATATATGCTTGTTATGTTTGTGAAACAGGTCACCTTTAAGCGATGGAGCGCTCAACAATGTAAAGAAATTACTCGTCTTTTCCTTGCATCTCTTGTTTACATAATAATTTGGTCACATGCAGATTTTTGGGGGCTTTTTTTCAAGCTGTTTTGATAATTTCATGGACAAAACTAGCAATTCATAATATCCGCCTCTTACCGTTTTCTTTGTTACTGTTTTTTAAATTATACCTAAAAAGTAAATGTACACTTCCATGCCATATTATGTTCTGTACAGTAAATTGTCCCTGTGGCAGCGAGGAAGCAGCGTTGTCACGAGGTCACTGGATTTTCGTCAGAAGCCCTTCTAACGTGTGGATTCCTGAAGTTGCCAGACTCTTTTGGTTTGTCATGAAAGTTGACAAAACAAACGCACAGTTTTGAATCATAACACATAACTAACTATTTCTGGACTTTGCAAACTAAAACACGTATTTGCCTTCGTTAGGTCTGCCACCTGACCGGTTTTCTACCCGTATTTTACTGTCCCGGCCTGTACAAAAAGAGGCAAAATCAGCCAAAGCCGGTATTTTTAGCCCTTATCAGTACATACTTAAAACAAAAAATATAAATAGAAGGCAAATTTCATTGTCTACTAGAGCTGCGTTAACGAGCCCTGACTAATAAAGTAGACAAAGAAATGTGATGGTACAAATGAATACCTACGATTTTGTTTAAAACATTGGTCGAAGTGCATTAAAAAAATTATGGGAATTGTGATGCTGTGTGCAAAGAGGGCGGGGTGAGTGAGTGTATGAGCGAGTCAAAATGTGGCTAAAAAACCAAACATTTTGTAACTATTTTCGGTCTTAAGGCATAGCTTAAATGACAAATAAAAGCAATTTAAGTTAATCAGTGGGAACTGCACCATTGTACATTATGAAACCTCTGTAAGTTTATGCACTGCAGAGGTCTGTGTCTGTAATCAGAGAGCCACATAACTGAGCGCTGGTTGGGTGCAGTGGAGAATAAGTGACTTGTGTATGTTCAGCGTTACGAGGTCCCAGTCTGTGAGAAAGATAGATTTTAGCAATCCAGACTGTACATAGTACAATTTTTTTTTATAATTGTCCTTTAAAAAAGTACACACTTCACAGCTCAGCTGCTAGCTCCCTTGCAATACAACTCAAAAAGAATAAATCTGTGTCATCAGGAAACTCCAAGTGATTCCGTCAATTAGAGCCAATACCAGCTTCCAAGTATCCTATACATTTGCAGATTGACGAGTTTTTCACATTTTCATTTCTTTCAGGCCACTGGCACCCTGACATAAAAGCCTGTTTAGCTGTTTGCCCCTCCCTCGGTTTCACAGCACTCAAGACTCCCTGCCTTACACTTCAGCTGAAGCAATTCAGCTCTTAAAATTAACTATCCAAAGACGGTTATCTTTTCACAAAAAGGAGTGGAACTGTTTTTCTTAAATTAAAAAAAGTGTGGGCATGACATACCCCTCAGATACCGCCCAATTCAGTCACTGGTATGCAGTCCCAGTTAGTATAATGCATGAGCCTTTGCAGACCCTTAAACAAACAACAAAGGTGGCAACCATTTGTGGCGAACACTGGATCTACTTGCGTGCTCCACAGGCCCCAGATTGGTTCTGGAAACTTGCAATAGCTCCAGAGCACCGACAGTTTGAAGTTTGAAGTTTATTTATTTTTGCATAGTTAATTAAAACCAGTGCAATACATGCTGAAAATATTCATAAAACGTCATTATTTAAAACCTTTAAAAAAATCAAGAAGTAAAAAATGAGTTACAATTTAAGAGATAATCAATAAACTAGTTACGACACACTTTTTTACTAATTGCTGGGAAGAACTGATCCCCATTTTAGCTTGCGCTCGTCCATTTTGACAATATACTGTGTTTAGCGCATGGACTCTGCTTGCACAAAGTTATCCGCCTGGTGCTAGGACGTGTTTATTATAATGTTATTAGGTCCTATTGTCCATCTGCTAGTCAGCCTGGCTCTATAGCATTTCCCACCATTTTAGGAATTCTCTGTTCGACCACCGTCAGAAATTTCACAAATCTGCAATTTAGTTTAGTGTTTGACGGATTCAGGCAGGCGAGCACCGCTTGCCTTCTGGTGCAAATCCCTTTTTGCTTGAATTGGTCTTTTAGGAGCAGTTGTCGTGCGTACTGCGGCTCCTCACATGAGCAGATAACATGAAGGATGCCGCCGTTGTTGGAGTTACATAGCCTGCATGTTTCTTTCCAGTCTTTCTTCAGCCATGGTAGTAGGTGCCCTGTGCATGGAAGAATCCCTAGTCTGTGCTTTAGAAAGATCATTTTTGTGACTTTGGGGTAAACCTGGTTGAAGTATATTTGTGATGTTAGTGATTTGTAGTTTATGGGCATCCATGCATGGGCTCTTTTTGAGAATGATGCCTTATCCTCCAAAATAGAGAGTAGTTTTACCTTCTTCCAAACTAGTTTTTTGAAATTACTATGACCAAGTTGTACATCCCAGAGTTCTGACAGTTTTGTGGCTTTCAAGGCCAGATGAAGGTAGTTTCTTGCCTCGGAAACGTCCCTGCGTTGTATGTCGCGCCATAGCAGATAGTTTAGTGTACCTGTAGTGGCGCCTCTTAGTTTGTGCCAACATATGATATGTGCCCCGTACTTGGCTAAGTCTTGTTTTTGCAGGCCGAACGCCAATCTTATTTGAGCCGGAGATGTGTAGTGCGGGAGGGTGAACATTGTTCTGTAGGCTTTGACCTGTGTGCTGTACAGGTCTTTAGAATCTATTCCCCGCATTGCCTCGCTGCCATAGGTGATCGAAGGAAGAAGTTTGGACAGGATTACCTTCAGAAATGGGGTCATGGTCGGACCCATCAGTTGGGTTGCCAGGTTTTTCAATGTCATGGCAATCAATAAGCCTTATTTCCTGCTTCTGGTGCGCAAAAGAACCTTCTTTATCAAATGTGACTCCCGGATATTTGTACTCACAAGCTGGATCTATTTTTGTGCCTCCAAGAAACCAAGTCTTCTGTTGTTTTTTATGGTTATTTATTGACATTGTTCGTGTCTTGTTGAGGTTTATTTTTAAGTTGTTTTCTGTGGTGTATTTCTGCATTGCGGTCAATAGCACCAACAGGTGACTTCTCATAGCTACAGCTCACAACTCTGAGCCGCCCCCCTCCGGATATGATGTGAAAGAGCTGTATAAGATAATCTGCATGATGCCTCAGTTTTCTTTTAAACAAATTTAACACATGCATTTGAAACTGCTGTCTTTGGGTATTTACAGATTAAGCTCTTCACATATTTTCATGTCATTGTACAGTGAAGACCATGTACCCCCATACAGCCAGGGTCCAAGCATTGTGACACCTATATAAAACACCTATCTTTAGGAAAGGGCCCTTTTGTGGGGTTACCCCACGCTTTTGTCCCCCCGTGCTGATGGTTATGACTCTGAAAGTGCACTAAAGGCTGCTATCAATGCCCCAGTGCCAGTGCTCTCTCCCTAAAATATGATGCATGTGAATTGGAAACCCCAATTGGCAAGGACTTTTACCTCCTTATAAGTCCCTGGTAAGTGGTAACTGTGGTACCCAGGGCATGGGTGTTAAAAGGATCCCCAGGGCCTGAAGCACTGATTGTGATGGACGTAAACAGAGGACAGCAGACCTGCCATATTAAACTGCATGAGCAGTGCAAAGTGCTCAAACTCGACTTTGCCATCACCATGAGTGGCAAGGTCAAATAACTATTTTAATATATGCCAGTCACCCCCTAAGGTTGGCCTCCTGAGTCCAGGAGGCAGGGTGCATTATATTAAAGATGTGGACACATAAGTGAAAGTTCACCTGTCCCTACAGCAGCCTCTTTCCATTAAGGGGTACTAGAAGTGGTCAGGGGCCATAAGATAACTTGGGCTGGCACCCGGGCACGTGAGGTTGCCAGCTCCATTATGATATCACTAAAAAAGTGGCATGCTTGGTATCAAACAACTTGTCTCATCAAATCTGACTTTTTCCCAAAGTCAGATTCAATGTGACATGCACCCAGATGGCTACCTTAGAGGTTGCCCACCTGGTTGCCCCACCATTTCCTGTGCTTTGGCTGACAGCCTGTAGCTGCTGCAGCCAAGACAGGAATCCAACCCCTTTCCAGAAGGTGTAAACACTCCCAGAGTCAGAAACAAGGGCTTGCCTAGGCAGGAGGCATCACCTTCTGGCCTGGCAAAATGGCTAGTGAAGTGGCACATCAAGGCGGTGAACTTCAAAGCTTCCACCACCTCTAATATGCACGTAGACTCTTCCCCCCCCAAGATGAGGAAAGAGCCAGCTCCTTGACCCCAGGCACATGTGCACCTGGGCAGGGGGGAAAATTGGATAGTCAGGACCTGTACTCTCCCAGAAGACTAGCCGTACACGTAGTGGTGTGTACAGCAGAGGATTGATTTTCCCAGTTATAAGAGTGGCAGAATAAGAGTTCTAGGTCGGAAAGGCTGCTCACACCCCCGTATGTAGTCACCTCAGGGGTGCATTAGCTGCTGGGACTAGTAGCCCATTGACTACTTGCACCCACTCCCCTGACACCACTAAATTAAAGATTTAAGGGGCACCCCCCGGCACCAGAACTATAGACCTGCTTGACTTGTGACCAAGGACAAAGAAGAGACCAGTGACTGACTTCAGGACCTGCACAGAGCCAAGACGTGATAATCTGCACCTGTGGCAACAACCCTGGAACTGCACGACTTGTCCTGGATGAGAGATTGGCTCCAAAGGAAAGAGGAATCTCTCTGCAATCCAAAGGCAACCCTAAAACTTAATTGGACTAGAGGTACTAGTTTCCAACTGCCTGCAGGTAAATTGCAATTCCAGAACCAAAGAATCACTGGTCTTCAGGCTCGCCATGGGATTGCCCAAAAGTAAATGGCCTACTGCATTGTGGGAAACACATCCCTGATATCCAGCAAGTTTCAAACAGCGACTGTTTTCATCCGGACTCCAGGACATTGAAGTAACCAAAAGCTGTGTTTGCTGCTACTAAGGCTTGTTGGTGGCAAGTCAGGCTACCACTACCTTTGTTCGGCGCTGTACCTCAAGGGAATCCCACAGCATCTTGAACCCACTGCCTCAGTGGCCCCATTGTCGAGATTTTGCATCCTTTCCTCACCAGCACCGTCCAAGTAGCAAAACCACAAGGCTCCCGAGTTCAGCACCAGGGACAGCCAGGACAACTCTGTACCTGGGCCCTTCGAGACAGGTAAAATTCAACTGACTGTTGGATTCTGGTCCAAGGACTCACATCACCTTATCCCCCCACCCCTAGTGGTTTACACTGGACTCGACCTGCAAGTGACCGAGTGTCACGGCTGTGTTTTCCCATTGACAGCAACATATCCGTTTTGCAAGATTTAAATACACTGATTTATTTTTCCTTTAAAAATCCATAGTTCCAGTTATACTCATCTGATTGTCTACATTTTTGTGTCTACAATTATATAAAAATCTGCTCTATTTTTATAAATTGGTGTCGGATTTCTATTAGTTCGCGTTAGTTACTTATGTCCATGTTGTTACTCTGAAATACTCAACACATGTTCTTTTAGTAAATCCTGACTTCTCGGCACCAAATTACCAGGACTGTGCTAGGGATTTAGTAGTGTGAATCCAAAAGACGTATTTGGGGTAACATGAAGGTATTGCATAGTAAAGCCTAACCAGCATCACTGCATAACTCCCCACTTTACTACAATATCAATTTCTGGTCTTCACAAAGTCATAAGCTATCAGTATGAATCGATGCATCCTGCTTGTAGCACAGTGACATAACGACGCCCCCTCTATAACGGCTTAAGCGGGGGCTGCTACTGTGCCAGATGGGGAAGAGAAAGGGGACCATTAAAATGGTACTTGTTTGTTTTTGGACCCTAAGGCATGCCATAAAGGAGGGATGAGAGCATGGGCAGACATGCACAGTGAGAAAAGAACAGAAAGAGAAATAATAAAAAATAGAGGAAAACACAGAGAGGGGCAAATAAAGTGTTCTTGGGAAAGAAAGGTAAGAAGCAAAAAGTAAATATGAGAGAAAAAAGATAATTAGATAGAAAGGGAGAGTTTGAGTCACAAGAAGAGTGATAGGACAGATGTAAGAGTGGCAGTATCACCTGATGAAACTGTTAATGAATAGAAAAACAGAGGAACAATGGCCAGATGTGTGAAAGGATGGATGAAGCAAGAGTGAAAGGATGGATGGATGAACTGATGGTGGAGTGGAGACAGGAATACATTGATGGGTTGCTTGGGCACAGCTTCCCACTTGCGAAGAGGTTACCACCCCAGTTGAGTTGGTGTAAAAACATGAATGTGTTGCGACCTGACTTATGATGCAGAACATTAATACACACCATAGTATTCCTAAACACTTAAACACATTCCTTTCAAATACCGATTTAGACATTTTCAGCATCATTAATTGGGTTTAGTGCATTCCAAAAATTGTTTTAACGTTCACTCACCGTCACATTTACCAACTCTGAGAGTTTATGGCTTTTAAAACACTTTGTCCATAAAGCGCAGAGCTCTGTAACAAGGTGAAACTATAACCCCATATCCACTGTTGCAGAGGCGCCCCACAATGTGGGATGCTGTAACAGGGAAGCTGGAGGCAGAGTTATAGGGACTGTAGCTACTGGGAACTGTGGAAAAGCAAGCCTGCTGCACAAAATGATGGCCGGCTGATCAAACTGCAGTTGGAGTGGCTGGGAGCCTGCTGGAGTGAAGGGGAAGCCTGGCACTTAGTGATGTGCAATGCCATTGACAGACCTCGCCTCCAAGAGCCCTGGATACAAAGATTGATGGGCTCTGAAGAGAAGTGTGGCTCAATGGTTAGAGCGGCAGACCCTGATGCAGAGGTCTGGCCTGGGACCAGGGTTCAATTCTCGCCTCGGCGGGTCTTGGGCTCAATTTCCTCGGACCTGATAATTTTCGCCTTGGTGCCTATTCTAATCATGGGTCCCACTCTGCAACTCTGGCAATAGCTTGCTTAATCTCCACAACGGCCCCAACAGCGCTGGGATGCCTGGCTTCACCTTGGGGGTGCCCAGGAGTGGACATTTCACAGGGAAAAGCCAGGAAGGGTTCCACAGCGGTATGCGTACAGCGCCAGGACACCCCAGTTGGGGTATAAGTGCGCTTTACAAGTACAAATTTCATTTCATTTCATTTCTGAGGCTGAGTCGGTCAGCATCAGATGGGCCCAGGAGGACAGTCCAACTAAACTGCAGAGCGGGCATGCAGAAAGAACTCAGGCGGATCAAGCCCTACTCGTCAGTGTCAAGCATACCTATGAAAGGAAGCCCATTGACCTGTATCTCAAGATCCAGTGTTTGTCCCCCTCAAGGCGATACCTGCTGCGGACAGCGGGAGACTGCAACCTGAGGTCAATCGACTTGGGGGGGCAATGAATGGGGACACTGTAGTTCCCTTCGACTGCACCAGGTCGTCCCGTCTGGCACTGGGCACTAATGGACAAGCTTGCCTGTTGGTTGAGGGGCTGACACAGGGGGCTGCATATTGGAGATTCTTAAGCTGATCTGACACAAATTGTGTCCGTAAGAGCATTGGAGCCGGAGCATTATGAACAATTTGTGATCCTGGACAGCAACTGTCACATCAATCCAAGAGGATAAAAATGGGAGACATTGGCAGATGCCTGTATCCACAGCCTGTACATCCAGTGTCAGAGCCTATGGACACCTCCAAAGGCGCTGCCCAGACAAAGGAAGAGCTCAAGGCATTTCCTGCTGAACTGATGGCAAACTTTAAAAGCCACTAACAGATCATCTCCACACCATTAGGGTGAACTTGAGCAAGGATGTTTCTGAAATAAGAAAAAGTATCTTCTTTTCAGTAGAGAATGGATGATATTGCAAATCATCTCTCTTGCAGTGTGGCGCGGGCCAGTGCCTGCACATAACGACGGCATTCCTTGAGTCGCCGACCAAAGCACTCCTGGAAACGTGTGAAGATCTTGAAAATAGATCCAAGAGAGACAACAGAGTCCAGAACCTACATGAGAGCACAGAGAAAGACAAGATCTATAAACTGCTAGAAGAGATTTTTGAGGGAGCTAAAAAATACAGCCCAATTTACCCCATCGAAAATTTCAGAGCCTACATAAGGGGGCAAAGGAACCGAGATCCACATGGCTGAGCACAAGATCTCTGTGCAGATTGGAAACTTTGCACTTGAGGAAAGGTAATGCGAGAAGAATGATCCCAGGAAGTCCTGGAATACTATAAAAGCAAACTGTCATTATTCAGGAACCTCTCATTGCCATCTTGCAATGTAGCTGAGACTGCAGGCTGGGGGTGCAAGAATTGACACATAAGAATATGTGTCACAAGAGGCTGCATCCGTTTACTCTCTAAAGAAATGGCAAAATATGGAGACAATCACTATGCTATAGGCGAGGCCTGCAGTATTGCAACCAGATGACGAGCCCTAAAAGTCAGATGACTCGTTACGGTGGTCATTGGACCCGGGAGGCGGCAGTGGTGGCCAGTGGATGAACCCCTTAGTTGGAGTACAGGACCGAAGACCCTAGGAAAGAAGAGAAGGAGTAAGCGATGCACAGATACAGAAAGACTCTTGGGCCCTTTTGGGACAATACGATGGTCTTCACTGCATGCTTGTTCTCCATGATAGGGGAGTCTTTATGTATCTGGCTGGGGCAGTTTATAGCCATAGAGGGGTACGTGTAGGGTTGACAGACCGTGTCTTAGCTGAAAGGCAGAATGGAGGGAGGTCTTTACAAAATAATTGCATTGTAAAGTTTCTTTTGTTCCTTTGTTGTTGGGTTTCTTTCCTGTTACAACATGCCCTTATGACTTGGAAGAGTAGATTTAAATTAGCAACCCATGCAATCCAGTTTGGGGCCAGTTCAACTCTGTGGTCCAGTTGACTAATGGAAAGGGGGAGCGAGCTGGGGTGGGTGCAAGTAGAGAGATTACCTGGTATGATGTGGTGGCCCATGCGATAGGCTGAAGAGCAGGGGCTATAAGTAGTGATTGGGCACACAAGACTCAGACTCATTCAAGTTCATGTCCTTTAAAATGAGGGGTTTCAACTCCCCCCAGAAGGAGACAGACATAGTTAGGCTATCTTGGGGGTCTCAACTCTCATACTAAATCCTGCCCAGTTAAGAGGCTGGTGGACCAACAGTATGTCAACAACTGAGCCTACTCCTGCTCTTGAGCCGGTATAGTCATCCGATGGCCTAATGGAGAATAGGCCTCTGGGGGTCAGTAAAATAAAGTTACTCCCCCTCACCTTCAGAAAAAACTCCCATGGTGTGTGGCTCATTAGTTATAATAAAAAATAAAAAATAAACCTGCTTTGGAAGCTTGTTTTTGAAAATAGTGATATTTGTATAAGTGATGAGGGTTCCTGCCAATGTTAAGAGATGTCTGCCGGCTGATGGGCATCTGTAATTTACTTTATCACTCTGATTGGCATTCCTCCGTCCTACAAAGTCCAAATCAGGTCCTTTTTCTTTATGAATTAAGGTCTCGGTTTCTCTTTTAGGCAGACTCCGAAATCAGAAATTTAAATTTCAGA
The DNA here is from genome assembly GCF_964261635.1 of Lissotriton helveticus. NCBI lineage: Eukaryota > Metazoa > Chordata > Amphibia > Caudata > Salamandridae > Lissotriton > Lissotriton helveticus. The sequence continues at coordinate 123,459,155 of NC_136061.1, forward strand.
TCATGGCCACTTTTGGGTGACATGGGGAACAAGAGGTGTCATCATGCTCAGAACTATGTGGCAGGTCAGCCTGCACATCTTCTGGGATCAGCTGTATAGAGGAAATCTAGCGGATGGCATTAAGGAATTTTTCAACCTCAATAAGGTCAAAGGTGCCTCAACAGTAGTACACTGAGACAATGTACTCAACAGCTGAACAGCGAAGGCAGAAAAGTCAGAAAGCAAAAGAGGTTGAAGTGACTGCTGAACTAACAACATAAGAGCAAACAGACCAGTGCTACAGCACCCAAGCATCATGGCGGCAGCCTCTCACCTTGCGATGTCCTGGATAGACCCATAACACCAGGTTAAATTCACCTAGCACTCCATCAGATGAGCCCAAGCAGAACTCCAGGCCCAGAAAGCTTTGCCGGCCTCTGCTACAGGGAGTTTTTCCTATTCTGGATCAAGTGCTACCAGACCTCTTCAATGCTTTCAGTGGTTCACAGGGTGTGTTGTTACTCCTAAGATGCAAAAAACACATAACACTTATCTTAAAGCAGGGGAACAATTCAGAAGGTCACCCTTTTAATAGATCAATACTCCTCTTAAACACAGGTGTTCAACTTTTTAGTAAAGCCTTTGCAAAGAGATTTCACAAATTCATGTATTCAGAGTAGATTCAGAGACAGTGGTGTCTATTCCCCAGAGGCAAGGACAAGGTAACATGCACAGATTAGCTCACCTTCAAGAGAAGGCAGTTGTAGAGCAGGCCCACACTCTGCTGATTACGCCACACACCAAAAAAGCATTTGACAGATGGAATTTCCTGCACACAGTTCTTAGAGGGATACGGATGGACCACAAAATGCTGGGCTGGATTTGGCCTAACTAGGCAGCACATAGTGTGAAAGTCAATGTAAACAGGGGTAAATCAAACAGATTCTACCTAGAATAGGGAACAAGGCAGGGGTGGTCACTGTATCTACTGTGGTTTGCCTAGATTATTTATTGGACCACTGACTATAGCACGCTGTAAATGTGCAAGGATCAGGGGCATAAAATTGGGGTAAAATGATCCCAGGATGTGCCTGTCTGCAGATGATGTGTTCTTGAAAGTGTCTGACCCAGAGCTATCCAACCCTCTGTGTGGGTTGTTCTGGTTCTCTTTGAGAAGCTCTCAGGCTTTCAGATTAGCAGACAATTCTGAAATGTTTAATGTCGCTGTTCCATCAGAATTTGTTCGCCTTTTGAAAAGGAAAAGCATTCTTCAATTGGTGGATCAATCAATTTCGGACTTGGGCGTGCTTCTCACTAGTAAGTGGGTTTAGTGCTAACTGGCCGAAAGTATGAATTCTATTGCCGGCGTCCCTTATATATACTGTAGTTGGGCCAAATCAGTGGCATTAAAATTACCATTCTCCCTGGATCGCTGTATCTTATTAATCTTTTTCAGACGCTGCCGATGACCCATTTGGTGGACAGGCAGATGATGTCCCTGAACAAGAAAATTCTGATGGCTCCCAGGGCCATGGGTGGATGGACATGCTAGGGTAGTGAGATACTATCAGTCTGCACACTTGCAGGTAGCAGCTGAATGGGCAGTTAGGGACAGGGACAAAAATGGCTACTTATGGACCAGGTGGTGGTGGGTCGAACTGTCTGGAACTTAGCGCGGTTGGTGTGCAGCACAGACCCCTAAGAGATGGCAGCGGTGCTGGACGTCTGGGACAAAGAAACGCGTTGAAGTCACATGACTTTTTCCCACTCCCTTAGCATCGCAATCCACACAAAAAAATCTCACCCCAGCACTTCATGGACGTTCCTTTGAGAAGTAAAAGAGGGGTAACTGCCTGACCTACCCTGGTCTTTTCGAACAAGGGTACTTCAAAAGGTTTGCAACCTGCAAAAACCAAGTTAGGACGGGGGAGGTGAGACCCCAGTACCTACTACCACATAATTTTGTTTTTTTTGCACAAAATCAGAAGGTATCAGAGCGCTTTACATGAGCACCATTTCCATTTCAGACGTACACATTTAAAAAAAAAACATTTAGGCACAGGGAAATTAATTGTTTGCCCAGAATCACAGGATGCTGGAGCCTCACGCCAGACTAGTACCTGGTTCCCCAGCTTCTAAATCGTCCTTTCTACACATTAAACCACATCCTCTCCCCTTGGGGATTACACTCGCTAAATAAAGCTGCGGTCACCAGACCACTAATACCAAGTAGAACAAAAAATAGGCAGATGCATTCTGCATTCAAGCGGTCTATGATGGGGGGAGGGGGGAGGGGGTGATAATGACAGAGTGGGCTAAGCCAAAAACCTTTGTTTGTGTATTTGTGTGAGTTGATGACATGAGCTCTGGCAAACAGCTGAACCTGATGGTAGCAAGAGTTCAACAAATTGAGACGTGGATGTGGGTAATTCTTTCGAGACCAGTCAGTTTACGAGACTACACTGTGTGCAGCACTTAGCTTTGTGAAGCTGAGTCCTGTGTTTCTCAGCCATCAACTTGTTAAAAGAAACAGAGTGCACTGATTTTGTTGTTTCCCAAAATGCCCTTAGTGATGCTGTACAATATCTGCAACAACTACATCAAAGACCCTTCAAGAAGGCCTAAAGAACATTTGAGTTTGGCCATGATCTCAACAATCCTTTTCTAAAATACTAGCACTATAGTGTATGTGGGGCAGTCTTTGTTCTGAGAGGTTCTGAATTTGGAGCCATCACCGTAAAAAGATGGAGACTACCTACTTTTCAATGTATGTTTCTCATTGTTTGCCATTGGCGGTTGCAGACTTGCATCTTCGACAGGTTACGTTGACCCTGTCGAGTAATAACACTTATTGGGCTCAGCACCACTTCCAAACGCTTTTCCATCTGTGATTCTACTTCAACAACCTCCAGAAGTTAGGAACTGTTTTGACGGAAGGCTGTTGAACCTGTTTCAATATTATCCAGGTGCTTTTAGGTCTTCACAACACCTGGGCCTTAAATGTAACCAAAAGTAATAAGCATTGGAAATGCAATAGGTCTCGCATTAGAAAAGTTGGAGTTATTGGTCTTGTAAATGACATATTTTATTTATTTGTTGGTTTTTAAAATTGCTAAATTGATGGCTTTGTCATTTACAATGCCAATAGTTATAACTTTCGCGAATGTGACACCTATAGCATTTGGAATGCAACATGTTTTGTATTTACGTGACTTAGATGGCAGCTCTGGTCGTTAGGCCACATCTCTAGAGAGCAGGAGAGTGCAGCAGGGGAGAGAAGCACAGCAATGCAATAGGTCTCGCATTAGGAAAGTTTGAGCTATTGGTATTGTAAAGGACACATTTTTTATTTATGTGCTTGTTTTGAAAATAGCGAAATTAATAGCTTTGTTATTTACAATGCCAATAGTTTTATCTTTCGCAAATGTGACACCTATTGTAACACAATATGTGTTGTGAGGGTGAGTGAGGGTGAGGGTGAGGGGTTGAGGGTGAGGGGTTGAGGGTGAGGGGTTGAGGGTGAGGGGTTGAGGGTGAGTGGTTGAGGGTGAGTGAGGGTGAGGGGTTGAGGGTGAGTGAGGGTGAGGGGCTGAGGGTGAGTGAGGGTGAGTGAGGGTGAGGGGTTGAGGGTGAGTGAGGGTGAGGGTGAGTGAGGGTGAGGGTGAGTGAGGGTGGGTGAGGGGTTGAGGGTGAGTGAGGGTGAGTGAGGGTGAGTGAGTGAGGGTGAGGGTGAGGGGTTGAGGGTGAGTGAGGGTGAGTGAGTGAGGGTGAGGGGTTGAGGGTGAGTGAGTGAGGGTGAGTGAGGGTGAGTGAGGGTGAGTGAGGGTGAGTGAGGGTGAGTGAGGGTGAGTGAGGGTGAGTGAGGGTGAGTGAGGGTGAGTGAGGGTGAGTGAGGGTGAGTGAGGGTGAGTGAGGGTGAGTGAGGGTGAGTGAGGGTGAGTGAGGGTGAGTGAGGGTGAGTGTGAGGGTGAGTGTGAGTGAGGGTGAGGGTGAGTGAGGGTGAGTGAGGGTGAGGGTGATGTGAGGGTGAGTGAGGGTGAGGGTGAGTGAGGGTGAGTGAGGGGTTGAGGGTGAGTGAGGGTGAGTGAGGGTGAGGGTGAATGAGGGTGAGTGAGGGTGAGGGTGAGTGAGGGTGAGGGTTGAGGGTGAGTGAGGGTGAGGGTGAGTGAGGGTGAGGGTGAGTGAGGGTGAGGGTGAGTGAGGGTGAGGGGTTGAGGGTGAGTGAGGGTGAGGGGTGAGGGTGAGTGAGGGTGAGGGAGAGTGAGGGTGAGTGAGGGTGAGGGTGAGTGAGGGTGAGTGAGGGTGAGGGGTTGAGGGTGAGTGAGGGTGAGGAGTTGAGGGTGAGTGAGGGTGAGGGTGTGGGGTTGAGGGTGAGTGAGGGTGAGTGAGGGTGAGGGTGAGTGAGTGTGAGGGTGAGGGGTTGAGGGTGGGTGAGGGTGAGGTGTTGAGGGTGGGTGAGGGTTGAGGGTGAGTGTGAGGGTGAGGGGTTGAGGGTGGGTGAGTGGTTGAGGGTGAGGGGTTGAGGGTGGGTGAGGGGTTGAGGGTGGGTGAGGGTGAGGGGTTGAGGGTGGGTGAGGGGTTGAGGGTGGGTGAGGGTGAGGGGTTGAGGGTGGGTGAGGGGTTGAGGGTGAGTGAGGGTGAGGGGTTGAGGGTGAGTGAGGGTGAGGGGGTGAGGGTGAGTGTGAGGGTGAGAGGGTGAGGGGTTGAGGGGGGGTGAGGGTGAGTGAGGGGGTGAGGGTGAGGGTGAGTGAGGGTGAGGGGTTGAGGGTGAGGGTGTGAGGGTGAGGGGTTGAGGGTGAGGGGTTGAGGGCGAGTGAGGGGTTGAGGGTGAGGGGTTGAGGGTGAGGGGTTGAGGGTGAGGGGTTGAGGGTGAGGGGGGTGAGGGGGTGAGGGTGAGGGGTTGAGGGGTGAGGGGTTGAGGGTGAGGGGTTGAGGGGTTGAGGGTGAGGGGTTGAGGGTGGGTGAGGAGGGTGAGTGAGGGTGAGGGGTTGAGGGTGAGTGAGGGTTGAGGGTTGAGTGAGGGTGAGGGGTTGAGGGTGAGTGTGAGGGTGAGGGGGTGAGGGTTGAGGGTGAGTGAGGGGGTGAGGGTGAGTGGAGGGGTTGAGGGTGAGGGGGCGAGGGTGAGGGGTTGAGGTGTGAGGGTGAGGGTGAGGGGTGAGGGGCGAGTGAGGGGTTGAGGTGAGGGGTTGAGGTGAGGGGGTGAGGGTGAGGGGGTGAGAGGGGGTGAGGGTGAGGGAGGTGAGGGTGAGGGGGTGAGGGTGAGGGGTTGAGGGTGAGGGGTTGAGTGAGGGGTTGAGGGTGAGGGGTTGAGGGTGAGGGGTTGAGGGTGAGGGGTTGAGGGTGAGGGGTTGAGGGTGAGGGGTTGAGGGTGAGGGGTTGAGGTGAGGGGTTGAGGGTGAGGGGTGAGGGTGAGGGGGGTGAGGGTGAGGGCGAGTGAGGGGTTGAGGGTGAGGGGGTGAGGGTGAGGGGGTTGAGGGTGAGGGGGTGAGGGGGTGAGGGGGGTGAGGGTGTGAGGGTGTGAGGGTGAGGGGTGAGGGTGAGGGGTTGAGGGTGAGGGGTTGAGGGTGAGGGTTGAGGGGTGAGGGGTTGAGGGTGAGGGGTTGAGGGTGAGGGGTGCGAGGGTGAGGGTGTTGAGGGTGAGGGGTTGAGGGTGAGGGGGTGAGGGGTTGAGGGTGAGGGGGTGAGGGGTTGAGGGTGCGGGGTTGAGGGTGCGGGGGTGAGGGGTTGAGGGTGACGGGTTGAGGGTGAGGGGTTGAGGGTGAGGGGGTGAGGGGTTGAGGGTGAGGGGTTGAGGGTGGGTGAGTGAGGGTGAGGGGTTGAGGGTGAGGGGTGAGGGTGGTGAGGGTGGGTGAGGGGTTGAGGGTGAGTGAGGGTGAGTGAGGGTGAGTGAGGGTGAGTGAGGGTGAGGGGTTGAGGGTGAGGGGTTGAGGGTGAGGGGGTGAGGGGTTGAGGGTGAGGGGTTGAGGGTGAGGGGTTGAGGGTGAGGGGTTGAGGTGAGGGGGTGAGGGGTTGAGGGTGAGGGGGTGAGGGGTTGAGGGTGCGGGGTTGAGGGTGCGGGGGGTGAGGGGTTGAGGGTGAGGGGTTGAGGGTGAGGGGTGAGGGTGAGGGGGTGAGGGGTTGAGGGTGAGGGGTTGAGGGTGGGTGAGTGAGGGTGAGGGGTGAGGGTGAGGGGTTGAGGGTGAGTGAGGGTGGGTGAGGGGTTGAGGGTGAGTGAGGGTGAGTGAGGGTGAGTGAGGGTGAGGGGTTGAGGGTGAGTGAGGGTGAGGGTGAGTGAGGGTGAGTGAGGGTGAGTGGGGTGAGTGAGGGTGAGTGAGGGTGAGTGAGGGTGAGTGAGGGTGAGTGAGGGTGAGTGGTGGGTGTGAGGGTGAGGGTGAGGGGTTGAGGGTGAGGGGTGGTGAGGGGTTGGGGTGAGGGGTGGGGGGTGTGGGGTTGGGGGTGAGGGGTGGGGGTGAGGGGTTGGGGGTGGGGTGAGTGAGGGGTTGAGGGTGTGGGGGTGAGGGTGAGGGGTTGAGGGTGAGTGAGGTGTGGTGAGGGTGGGGTTGAGGGTGGGTGAGGGTGAGTGAGGGTGAGGGGTGGGGTGGTGAGGGTGGGTGGGGTGAGGGTGGTGAGGGTGAGTGGGGTGAGGGGGGTGGTGAGGGTGGGGTGAGTGAGGGTGGGGTGGGTGGTGAGGGGTGGGGTGGTGGGGTGAGTGAGGGTGGTGAGGGTGGTGAGGGTGAGTGAGGGTGTGTGAGGGTGAGTGAGGGTGGTGAGGGTGGGGGGTGGTGGTGAGGGTGAGTGAGGGTGAGTGTGTGTGAGGGTGAGGGTGAGTGGGGTGAGTGTGGGGTTGAGGGTGGGAGGGTGTGTGGGGTGGGGTGAGTGAGGGTGGGTGGGTGAGGGTGGGTGGGGGTGTGGGGTGAGTGAGGGTGAGGGTGGGGTGTGTGAGGGTGAGGTGAGGGTGGTGAGGGTGAGGGGTTGGGGTGGTGTGGGTGAGGGGTGAGGGTGGTGGGTGAGGGGTGTGAGGGTGAGTGAGGGTGAGGGTGTGGGTGGTGGTGAGGGTGAGGGTTGGGGTGGTGAGGGTGAGGGGTGAGGGTGGTGAGGGTGAGGTGTGGGTTGAGGGTGGTGAGGGTGAGTGGGGTGAGGGTGGTGGTGTGGGGTGAGGGGTTGAGGGTGGGTGAGGGTGAGGTGTTGTGGGTGGTGGGGGTGAGGGTGGTGTGGGGTGAGGGGTGAGGGTGGGGTGTGGGTGAGGGTGGGGGTTGGGGTGGGGTGGGGGTGGGTGGGTGGGGGTGGGGTGGGTGGGGTGAGGGGTTGAGGGTGGGTGAGGGGTGGGGTGGTGGGTGGGGGTGGGGTGGTGGGGTGGGGGGTGGGGTGGTGTGGGGTGGTGGGTGGGGGGTGGGGGGGGTGGGGTGGGGTGTGGGGGGTGAGGGTGGGTGGTGAGGTGGGGGTGTGGGGTGTGGGGGTGTGGGGTGTGGGGTGGGGTGAGGGGTTGAGGGTGGGTGGGGGTGAGGGTGGGTGAGGGTGGGGGGTGAGGGTGTGGGGTGGGGGTGGTGGGTGTGGGGTGGGGGGTGAGGTGTGGGGTGAGGGTTGAGGGGTGGGGTGGTGGGGGTGGGGTGAGGGGGGTGAGGGTGGGGGTGAGGGTGGGGGTGTGGGTGGGGTGTGGGTGTGTGGGTGAGGGGTTGAGGGTGGGTGGTGGGGGTGGGTGGGTGAGGGGTTGAGGTGGTGAGGGTGAGGGGTGGTGAGGGTGGAGGGGTGGGGTGGTGAGGTGGGTGAGGGGGTGAGGGGTTGAGGGGTGAGTGGGGGTGAGGGTGAGTGAGGGTTGAGGGTGAGGGGTGAGGGTGAGGGTGGGGTGAGGGTGTGAGGGTGGGGGTGGGGGTGGGGGTGAGGGTGAGGGGTTGAGGGTGAGGGGGTGAGGGTGAGGGGGGTGAGGGGTGGGGGTGAGGGTGTGGGGTGGGTGAGGGTGAGGGGTGGTGGGTGAGGGGTGAGGGGTGTGGGTGAGGGGTGGGGTGAGGGGTGAGGGTGAGGGGTGAGGGTGAGGGGGTGAGGGTGAGGGTGTGGGGTGGGGTGTGAGGGGGTGAGGGGTGAGGGTGGGTGAGGGGTTGAGGGTGTGGGGGTGAGGGTGAGGGGTTGAGGGGTGGGTGGTGAGGGGGTGAGGGGTGAGGGTGAGGGGGTGAGGGTGGGGGGTGAGGGTGAGGGGTTGGGGGTGAGGGGTGAGGGTGAGGGGTTGAGGGTGAGGGGTGAGGGTGAGGGGTGTGGGTGAGGGTGGAGGGGTGAGGGGGTTGGGTGAGGGGTGGGGTGAGGGGTGAGGGTGAGGGGTTGAGGGTGAGGGGGTGAGGGTTGAGGGTGGGGTTGGGTGTGGGTGGGTGAGGGGTGAGGGTGGGGTTGAGGGTGAGGGGGGTGGGGGTGAGGGTGAGGGGTTGAGGGTGGGTGGTGGGGTGGTGGGGTGAGGGGTGAGGGTGAGGGGTTGAGGTGAGGGGGTGGGTGAGGGGTGAGGGTGGTGAGGGTGGTGAGGGTGGTGGGGTGAGGGTTGGGTGGTGAGGGTGAGGGTGGTGAGGGTGAGTGGGGTGGTGAGGGTGGTGGGGGGTGAGGGTGGTGAGGGTGGGGTGAGGGGTTGGGGTGAGGGGTGAGGGTGAGGGGGTGTGGGGTGAGGGTGAGGGGGTGGGGGTGAGGGTGTGGGGTGGTGGGGTGGGGTGGGGGTTGGGGGTGAGGGGTTGGGGGTGGGGTGGTGAGGGGTGAGGGTGAGGGGGTGAGGGTGGGGGTGGGGTGGGGGTTGGGGTGGTGGGGTGAGGGGTTGAGGGTGGGTGGGGTGAGGGGTGAGGGGTGTGGGTGAGGGTGGTGAGGGGTTGTGGGTGGTGGGTGGTGAGGGTGGTGGGGTGGGGGGTGGGTGTGGGGTGGGTGGTGTGGGGTGAGGGGGGTGGGTGTGGGGGTGGTGAGGGTGAGGGTGTGGGTGGGTGAGGGTGAGGGTGGGTGGGGGTGAGGGGTGGGGTGAGGGTGGGGTGGGGTGTGGGGGGGTTGAGGGTGGGGGTGGGGTGAGGGGTTGGGGTGTGGGGTGAGGGTGGGGGTGGGGTGGGGGTGGGGTGAGGGGGTGGGGGTGTGGGGTGGGGGTGAGGGTGGGGGGTGGGGTGAGGGGTGGGGGTGAGGGGTTGGGGTGTGGGTGTGGGTGAGGGGTTGGGGGTGAGGGTGTGGGGGTGGGGTGTGGGGTGAGGGGTGGGGGTTGGGGTGTGGGGTGGGGTGAGGGGTTGGGTGTGGGGTGGGGTGGTGAGGGTGGTGGGGTGTGGGGTGTGGTGAGTGGTGGTGGTGGGGTGAGGGGTGGGGTGGTGGGGTGGTGGGGTGGGGTGGTGGGGTGGGGGTTGAGGGTGGTGGGGTGGGGTGGGTGGGGGTTGAGGGGTGGTGGGTGGGGTGAGGGGTGTGGGTGAGGGTGGTGGGGTGGTGGTGTGGGGTGAGGGGTTGAGGGTGGGTGAGGGTGAGGGGTGAGGGTGGGTGAGGGTGTGGTGGGGTGGGGTGTGGTGAGTGAGGGGTGTGGGTGGGTGAGGGGTTGGGGTGGTGAGGGGTGAGGGTGGGGTTGGGGTGGGTGGGGTGGGGGTTGAGGGTGGGTGAGGGTGAGGGGGTGAGGGTGGGTGAGGGTGTGGGGTTGAGGTGGGTGAGGGGTGAGGGTGTGGGGTGGGGTGGTGGGGTGAGGGGTGGTGTGGGGTGAGGGGTGAGGGTGTGTGGGTGGGGGTGGGGTGTGTGTGGGGGTGGGGGGTTGAGGGTGAGGGGGTGAGGGTGGTGGGGGTGGGTGAGGGTGGGTGGGGTGTGAGGGTGAGGGGTGGGGGTTGGGGTGAGGGGTTGAGGGTGAGGGGTTGAGGGTGAGGGGTTGGGGTGTGGGTTGAGGGTGAGGGGTTGAGGGTGAGGGGGTGAGGGGTTGAGGGTGAGTGTGGTGAGGGTGAGGGGTGGGGTGAGGGTGGAGGGTGGTGTGGGGTGAGGGTGAGGGGTGTGAGGGTGAGGGGTGAGGGGTTGAGGGTGAGGGGTGAGGGTGAGGGGGTGAGGGTGGGTGAGGGGTGAGGTGAGTGAGGGGTTGAGGGTGAGGGTTGAGGGTGAGGGGTTGAGGGTGAGGGGTTGAGGGTGAGGGGTTGAGGGGTGAGGGGTGAGGGGTGGTGTGAGGGGTGTGGTGAGGGGTTGAGGGGTTGAGGGTGAGTGAGGGTGAGGGTGAGGGGTTGAGGGTGGGGGTGTGGGTGGAGGGTGAGGTTGAGGGGTGAGGGTGTGGGGTGAGTGGGGTGAGGGTGTGTGGGTGAGGGGTGAGGGTGGAGGGTGAGGGGTTGAGGGTGAGTGAGGGTGAGTGAGGGTGAGGGTGGTGAGTGTGGGGTGAGGGGTTGAGGGTGAGGGGTTGAGGGTGGGTGAGGGTGAGGGTTGAGGGTGAGTGTGGGGGTGAGGGGTGAGGGTGGTGAGGGGTTGAGGGGTGAGGGTGTGGGTGGGTGAGGGTGAGGGGTTGAGTGTGGGTGAGGGTGGGTGAGGGTGAGGGGTTGAGGGTGGGTGAGGGTGAGGGGTTGAGTGTGAGTGAGGGTGAGGGGTTGAGGGTGAGTGAGGGTGAGGGGTGAGGGTGAGGGGGGTGAGGGGTGAGGTGAGGGTGTGAGTGTGAGGGTGTGAGGGTGAGGGGTTGAGGGTGAGGGTGAGTGAGGGGTTGAGGGTGAGGGGATGAGGGTGAGTGAGGGGTGAGGGTGAGGGGTGAGGGTGAGTGGGGTTGAGGGTGAGGTGAGTGAGGGGTTGAGGTGAGGGTGAGTGAGGGTGGGGGGTGAGGGTGAGGGGTTGGGGGTGAGGGTGAGTGAGGGGTTGAGGGTGAGGGGGTGAGGGTGAGGGGTGAGGGTGGGTGAGTGAGGGTTGAGGGTGAGGGGTGAGGGGTGGAGGGTGAGGGGTGAGGGTGAGGGTGAGGGGTTGAGGGTGAGGGTGAGGGTGAGGGGTTGAGGGTGAGGGTTGAGGGGTTGAGGGGTGAGGGGTTGAGGGTGGGGTGAGGGTGAGGGGTTGGGGGTGAGGGGTTGGGGGTGAGGGGTTGGGGTGAGGGTGAGTGGTGGGTGAGGGTGAAGGGTGAGGGTGAGGGGTTGAGGGGTTGAGGGTGAGTGAGGGTGAGTGAGGGGTGAGGGTGAGTGAGGGTGAGAGAGGGTGAGGGGTGGGGTGGTGAGGGTGAGTGAGGGTGAGGGTGAGTGAGAGTGGGGTGAGGGTGAGTGAGGGTGAGGGAGTGAGGGTGAGTGAGGGTGAGGGTGAGAGGGTGAGGGAGGGGTGAGGTGGGTGAGGGTGAGGGGGTTGAGGGTGAGGGGTGAGGGGTGAGGGTGAGGGGTGAGGGTGCGGGGTGAGGGTGGGGGTTGAGGGTGAGGGGGTGAGGGGTTGAGGGTGAGGGTTGAGGTGAGGGTTGAGGGTGCGGGTTGAGGGTGAGGGGGTGAGGGGTTGAGAGTGCGGGGTTGAGGGTGAGGGGTTGAGTGTGAGGGGGTGAGGGGTTGAGGGTGAGGGGGTGAGGGGTTGAGGGTGCGGGGTTGAGGGTGAGGGGTGAGGGGTTGAGGGTGAGGGGGTGAGGGGTTGAGGGTGAGGGGTTGAGGGTGAGGGGTTGAGGTGAGTGAGGGTGAGGGTTGAGGGTGAGTGTGAGGGTGAGGGGTTGAGGTGAGTGAGGGTGAGTGAGTGTGAGTGTGAGGGTGAGGGGGTGAGGGTGAGGGGGCACAAGTCCTAACAAGGAAGCAAAGCAAACAGCCGGAGAAGAGAGAAACGGCAGGAATCGAAGTAAAGGGGAGGATGCAAGGAGAGGTACAGAGGGAGTTAGCATAAAAGGAGACACGGCCGCGGCCGTGAAACTGAAAGTACGGCCGGCCGGCCGGCCGTGAATAATTAGGGGATGAGCGCACGCTGAGAAGCTGCCTTTGATGTGGTAATGCGAGGCAGGCAGGCAGGCGGCTGGTGGCATTGTGCACGCGCTTTTTAGGGCTTGCGCTTGCGCAATGACCTAAAAAGCACATGCACTTCAAGAAATCGCCAGTGGAATCGTGCTTGGGTAAACGCTGTTTAAGCCCCTATAGAGCTTCGCCAGCTATGCGCATGCGCACAGCAGGCGAGCCCTAAAAACGTTATGAAATTAGGGGAATCAACACGGCTGTCAGTTTAAATAGGGGAACTCAACAGATCTTAGAGGCTCACAGCCATGCCATTGTTCAGGATATCTCCACATAATACATTTTCATTCATTTATTCTGAATTTAAATCATTTTCAGGTTCAGCAGTTATCTGGGAAAACTAGCAAGGATCCAACCCTCCAGATTATCCGTGGTTCCTTCCAGAGGGTGGAATCCTGCGGGGAAGGCAGAGAGGCCGGTGAATGCAGACCTTCCTGGTCACACAAACTGGGGTCCTGGATAATTCACATCGATCCTGCAAAGTACAATGATTGAAGGCTGCATGTCATGTATATTGCATATTCTGCCACTAGATTTTAACTCCTTGGCCAATCTACTGACTCCAAATGAGGGATACATTATC